>NC_056742.1:153351298-153410860 GCF_019279795.1 Protopterus annectens
CTTTACAATAAGAGGAGAAAGCTATTACATGATAGAACAAAATCCATAAAGGAAGTCACCCCTGATCATTATTAGTAAAAAATACGAGCACTCATAAAATCAACTAAGGCCAATTTTGAGAGAAAAATTGCCATGGATTCAAAGGACAATCATAAGGCCTTTTTCAGCTATGTTAGGAACCTGGGTGGAAACTCCCAGATATGCTCAGAATTAGTCCAAAATGATACAAAAATCACTGAACCCACAGACATTGCCAACATACTGGCAGACAGGTTCAGTGCAAACTTCACCCCTCTCCCCTAAAGGAGATAACTATCCCAGCCAGTGTAGCCTCCCGGACATCTCAAATGCGCAGGTGAAAGCTGCTCTCTCTAAAGCTAAAACACAGCATCAATGGGACGGATGGTGTCCCCGGCTGTGTGCTACACGAGCTAAATGAGGAATTAAACCCGCACATAAGGCAGCTGTTTAATCTCAGCCTTACCACAGGATCGTGCCCAAGGGTGGCGTCACGGCAACTGTGGTCCCACTCCACAAAGGCGGTGCCTCTCGGACCCTGGTAATTACGCCCCATAAGCAACAAGTCTAGTCTGCAAAGCTATGGAGAGGATCATAATGGAGCTCATAAACAAAGATATAGGGGACTTGCAGACATTGGACCCGACCCAGTTTGGCTTTGACAAGGGAAGATCATGCCTTTTGAACTTGGTTGACTTCTTGAAACAGTCACCAAGGCCATTGATGAGGAAAGGCAGTCCATACAGCCTACCTTGACCTTGCAAGGCTTTCGACACAATACCCCACTCGGGTATTGTAGAAAAACTTACCAGCTTAAATGTAAACCCATATGTCACAAGATGGGATGCAAACTGGCTTAAGGACAGAACCCACAGGGTTAGAGTTGCTGGCTGTGTCAGACTCCAAGCCGGTCACAAGTGGTGTCCCACAGGGCTCGGTCCTTGGCCCCTATTGTTTGGCATCTACTTCTCAGAAGTACAAGCCAACATGGGAGGACTTTGGCTGACAAAGTTTGCAGGCGACTGCAAACTGGGCGCCATAGTGGAAAGTGCATCGGACACAGATATCCTTCAGAAGGGACTCACGGAAACAGATAGCTGGTGCCAGAGCCATGGCCTGAAGTTAAGCGCCAAAAATGTATAGTCATACCCTTGGAAAAACAAGGTAACCCCAAGCTACCATATAGGTGGCAATCCACTAAGCACAGAAGAGGTTATCAGGGACCTGGGGACCCAGGTTGACAGTGGCCTTTCTTTTGACACTCACATTGCTAAAGTGGTTAGAAAGACCTTCTACATTGCCCACCTGATCATGAAGGGATTCACATCCAGATCTAGTGAGGTCATTGTTCCCCTGTACTCTTCACTTATCAGACCAATGATGAGTACAATGCCCCATTCGGGATGTATCTCACCCGACATCTGCAGCAATTGGAGAGACCCCAAAGTTCCTCACCAAAAGGATAAAGGGACTCCAAAATCTGTCATATGCTGCCAGATTGAAGAAACTCCAGCTCTATTCAGTCGCATACCGTCTGCTCAGAGGTGACATGTGCCTGACATACAAGGCCATGTCCAACCCGAATTAATGGACATGCTCCACCTCAAAAATCCAAATCCACCAAAACCACTAGAGCAAGCGACTTAAACCTTAGCACGGATATAAATAGGGCGTGCTGGAGGGATAGATTTATCACTCAGAGACTCCTATGCTGTGGAATAAAATCCCGGTCCATGTGAGGCAGAGCACCTCGCTGACTCTGTTCAAGAGAAATCTAGACCTGTGGATGGGAGATCGTAGGTTTACCCCAGGAATCAACTCTGTGTCACTGCTGGACAGAGGCACAACAAACTAATGGGCACAGTATTTTTTCATATAAGGGGTGCGTAAGCCACAATAATTTGGGCTAGGCTTATAAATGCCTTAGGGCAGATAGCCTAGTATAAACCTATGAACCTATATATATATATATATATATATATATATATATATATATATATATATATATATACATATATATACATATATATATATATATATATATATATATATATATATACACATACATATACATACATATATATATATATATATATATATATATATATATATATATATATATATATATATACATATATATATACATATATATATATATATATACATACATATATATATATATATATATATATATATATATATATATATATACATATATACATACCACAAACCTGTCATACACAGTACAGTACCATGCATGCCCTCACCAACTGCACCAGGGTTGAGTGTATGGGAAGGGAATGGCAGGGGCAACAGGTGCTGACACGTGAATCTGGTGCAGTCAATCTAATGGCTAAGCTGGTGAGGGACCTACTGACAGTACTCCAATAACCTGATCCATTTGTCTGAGCCTGTGGTACTACGCAACACTGATGTGACATGTCCGAACGCTGTCTGTGACAAGGTGTATGCATGCCAGGTCACACTGTCTGACAACAGTGTTCATCACACACACTGTTGCATGCATACACACCTGGTAAATGTACATATAAAGCTGTACCTTGGCTATGAAACGATCGGTGTATTTCTACTCTGCAATACTCCACGCTGGTAATGTCTGCAGGGCCACAGCTTGCAGAGACACAGACACCTGGAACACAAACAGAATACAGCATGTCAAACTACATTCAGTCATTGGTACTAACCGCAATAATGCATCATGGTTAATAAGGTATATACACCTTTATGTATACCCATATTAAATGCAACCAGACAGCATCTTAAACAGTATTACATAGCTACACTGTACTGTATTCACTCTGTGCATCAGACCCATATTGTGGGATGTGGCAAAGGTATCATCATATGCATTGGGTGTGGTGTGGTTTTGCCAGAGGCCTAGGCTGGGGCATATGGTTGACATCCGTGTGTGTGTGTGTGTGTGTGTGTGTGTGTGTGTGTGTGTGTGTGTGTTTGGAGGGGTATCCTGTAGATGGGCTGTGCAGAGGTGCTGTGTGTGTCTGGAGGTG
The DNA here is from genome assembly GCF_019279795.1 of Protopterus annectens. NCBI lineage: Eukaryota > Metazoa > Chordata > Ceratodontiformes > Protopteridae > Protopterus > Protopterus annectens. The sequence continues at coordinate 153,354,346 of NC_056742.1, forward strand.
ACCTGCCTGTGATACAGATATGTGTGCGTGTATATACGCACACAGTCATGCCATGTGGCAGCCCTATATAGGGGTATGTTGAACAGCTGTGGACCATACATGGTAGGGTGTCCAGTTCAATGTCTCCCGACATGTGAACTGGTCCTGCCAGGGGTCTCACTGACACCACCAGGCCCAAGGCCAGATGCAGTACTGCTTCCTGATGGTGACTGCTGTCTGCTGGATCCGTGTCCCTGACGGGACCGGCCAGGAACACATGCCCATGGCCTGCTCCATTGTGATGTGGACAGTGACCTACACTAATGATGAGCTAGGGGGGTGATGATTCCCCTAAACCTGTCTACAGCAGGTTGGCTATAGCTCTGGTGCATGTTTGTATGTGGTGTGATCGACCACCATTACAGGGTGGGTTTGGTTGTTGCCTCTGAGATTGCAGACATATGTGAAGATGGCCTTGTGATTGCCCTTGGTGCATGTGTCTAAGTTATACTCATAGTTAGCCTTACAGTAATCCACCTGTGACCTTATATGCTCGTTCAGACAAAGGTTGACTCGCTGCTAAGTTGGTGCCTGCGCCTACTCTGATCTGTACAGCCAATATAGTGACCAATTATGTGGTTTGTGTATTGCTGCTGTCCAGCAAAGGGGATTACTCTACTTTAGGTTTTACATGTTAGGTATTGCTGAGTCCATACAGCTATGTCAGTGATCATATGGCTATTTGTAGTAAGCATGGACACAAGGTCATAACACAGTTGGACACCTCTCCAGTTTCAACCTGATAATCATGCTTATTCTAGTACCCATGTCTGTGTCAGGGCACTGCAACAACCAGTAGCTGTAGAAATCTAACTCTGTTGGATGCACAGAAACTGAGATTATACACGTGTACAACATGTACAGCTTATTTACCTGACATTTTGCATCCCATGTCTGTTGTTATGAGGCAGCCAGGTACACTTACTCATACATACATGTGCACAGGTAATACCTGATATACATTTCTGTTCTATGTCAGTATGTCACACTGTAATTACACTCTTGCTGCTCAGTCATTCCTGTCAACTTGTTAGAACAGGAGATCTGGAGGGCACCACACGTACATGGGGGGTGATGGGCCAAAATTAGTGATGCTTTCATAATATTGCTGTAATACATTTGCATTCACAGACATACCCTGGAGGATGTCCGACACTCATATGGCAGGAAGAGAGGAGAAAGGCTAGGAGTGTGGTAGTGAGGGTAGGAACTTTTAATGTTGGCAGTATGACTGGTATGGGGACAGAACTAGCTGATATGATGGACAGAAGGAAGGCTGATATATTGTGTGTTTAAGAAACCAGATGGAAGGGGCGTAAGGCTAGGTGTATTGGAGTCTGGTCCAAATAGTTCTGTCATGTTGTGGCTGGGAGGAGAAATGGTGTCGGGGTTATCCTGAAGGAACAGTATGGCAAGAGTGTTTTTGGAGGTGGAAAGAGTGTCAGATAGAGTGATTTTAATGAAGCTGGAAATTGATGGTGCAATGATGACTGCTGTTGGTGCATATGCTCCACTAGTTGCATGTGCAATGGATGAGACAGAAACATTTTGGAGTGAGTTGCATGAAGTGGTGATGACTGTACCCAAGTGTGAAAGAATGATGACTGGAGCAGATTTCAATGGGCATGTCGGTGAAGGGAACAGAGGGGATGTGAAAGTGATGGGTAGGTATGGTGTTAAGCAAAGGAATGCAGAAGATGAGATGGTGGTGGAGTTTGTGGACATAGTTGTGGTGAATACATATTTTAGCAAGACAGAGGAGCATAGGGTGACAAACAAGAGTGGAGGAAGATGAACACAGGTAGATTATCTCCTATGCAGGAGGGCTTGTTTGAAGGAGATTGGATACTGTAAAGTGGTGACAGTGAAAGTGTAGTTCGGCAGCATGGAATTTTGGTCTGTGGGATGAAGTTGGTGATCAAGGAGAGGAGAAGTGTAAGGGCAGCACCCAGGATCAAATGGTGGAAACTGAAAAAGAGTGATTGTGAGGTTGAGTTCAGGGAAGAGTTAAGGCAGGCAGTGGGTAGCAGTGAAGAGTTACCAAATATATGGGTAACTACAGCACATCTAGTAAGGGAGATGACTAAAAAGGTGCTTGGTGTGACATCTGGACAGAGGAAGGAGGAGAAGGAGACCTGGTGGTGGAATGAGGAAGTACAGGGGAGTATATAGAGAAAGAGTTTGGCAAAGGAGGAGTGTGATTGTCAGAGAGATGAAGAAAGTAGACAGGAGTATAAGGAGATGAGGTGCATGGCAAAGAGAGAAGTGGCAAATACTAAGGATGAGGTGCATGAAGGGTTGTATGAAAGGTTGGACACTAAGGATGGAGAATAGAACCCATACTGATTGGCTAGACAGAGGGACCGAGCTAGGAAGGATGTGCAACAGATAAGGGTGATAAAGGATAATGAGGGAAATGTACTCACAAGTGAGGAGTGTGTGTTGAGCAGATGGAAAGAGTACTTTGAGGGGCTGTTGAATGAAGAGAATGCAAGAGAGACAACATTGGATGATGTGGGTATGGTGAATCAGGAAGTGCAACGGATTAGCAAGGAGGAAGTAAGGATAGCTATGAAGAGGATTAATAATGGAAAGTCTGTTGGTCCAGATGACATACCTGTGGAAGCACGGAGGTGTTTAGGAGAAATGGCAGTGGTCTTTTTAACCAGATTGTTTAATGTAATCTTGGAAAGTGAGAGGATGCATAAGGGGTGGAGAAAAAGTGTTTGGGTACCAGTTATAAGAATAAGGGTGTTGTGCAGAGTTGTAGTAACTACAGAGGGATAACATTGATCAGTCACAGCATGAAGTTATGGGAAAGCATAATGGAGGCTAGGTGAAGAAGAGAGGTGAGGATTAGTGATCAGCAATATGGTTTCATGCCAGGAAAGAGCAGTACAGATGTGATATTTGCTCTGAGAGTGTTGATGGAGAAGTACAGAGAAGGTTGGAAAGAGTTGCATTGTATCTTTGTAAACTTAGAGAAAGCATATGACAGGGTACCTATAGAGGAGGTGTGGTATTGTATGAGGAAGTCAGGAGTGGCAGAGGAATCTGTAAGAGTACTACAGGATATCTACAATGGTAGTGTGACAGTGGTGAGTTCTGCGTTGGGAGTGACAGGTGCATTTAAGGTGGAGGTGGGATTACATCAGGGATCAGCTCTGAGCCCTTTCTTATTTGCAGTGGTGATGGACAGGTTGACAGACAAGATCAGACCGGAGTCCCCATTGACTGTGATGTTTGTAGATGACATTGTGATCTGTTGTGAGAGTAGGGAACAGGTTGAGGAGACCCTGGAGAGGTGCAGATATGCTCTTGAGAGGGGAGAAATGATGGTCAGCAGGACTAAGACAGAATATATGTGTGAATGGGAGGAAGGATAGAGGAATGGTGAGGGTGTAGGGAGTAGAGTTTGCAAAGGTGGATGAGTTTAAATACTTGGGATCAACAGTTTAGAGTAATAACGAGTGTGGGGGAGAGGTGAAGAAGAGAGTACAGACAGGATGGGGAGGGTGGAGAAGAGTGTCAAGAGTGATTTGTGACAGATGAGTAGTATTGAGAGTGAGAGGGAAGGTCTACAAGACAGTAGTGAGACAACTATGTTATATGGGTTGGAAACAGGACAAAAAGGCAGGAGTCAGAGCTGGACGTGGCAGTGTTAAAGATGTTAAGATTTGCACTGGGTGTGATGAAGATGGACATGATTAGGGATATGCATGTTAGAGTATCTGCCCAGGTTGAACGGTTTAGAGACAAAGCCAGAGAGTAGTGGGATTATGTTGGTTTGGACATGTGCTGAGGAGGGATGCTGAGAATATTAGGAAAAAGATGGTAAGGATGAAGCTGCAATGTAAGAGGAAAAGAGGAAGGCCTAAGATAAGGTGTATGGATGTGGTGACAGAGGACATGCAAGTAGTTGGTGTGACAGACCAAGATGCAGAGGACAGGAGGAAATGGTGACAGATGATCCGCTGTGGTGACCCCTAAAGGGAACAGCCAAAAGAAAGAGAAGGGGATGCTGTAATGTCAGTCTTCACAGGTTGCCAGTGATTTGCCAGACATAACACAACTCTATGAGTAAATGACTACAAATACGAGGCACACATATGGTCAATGTGCATAACACTGGACAGTTGAATGGTATGAGCTCAGTATATCACATGCAGTTCAACACACATCTGCAACAGTATTTCACTATGCAAATACCCTGTATAGGTCTCACATTTCTGAGACAAACATGTATATCATTGTTGTATTCACAATTAACATATGGATATCTACGACATCCCAGTAGCTGGCCTAGCAGTGTCACAGTCAGTACTGTTCAACACACACTCCAGTAGTAGTTTTATGTGAGCCATCCTTTCCTGATGTGACTCAGGGGCCTGAGCTGTGATCTATGTCACTGCAGACAGACCCAGTTGCTATGGCCATATGTTCTGATCATCAATATATCAGTACAGGAAGCCTTGTTGAGACATATTTGTTGAACTTCTTATTTCCCATTAATGCATACCCCCTACTGCATTCCATTACATGCTTACTTGTTTGACATAACTTTTTTTCCAGGTATGGTTGGTTTTATTCCAATATGTGTTGTTTGGTTTCTATGTCTGCCTCTCTCTCTCTCCCAGATGTAGGGTATACATCTGTTTTGCATAGGCAGCAGCTTGCCTTTTGTAGGTAATGCTCATGAGCAGCTAATGGCCTTTGCACCAGTTGGTGTCCCCCACTTGCTAATTGCATGCAAAACAGCTGTAGTGTTACTCCTATAGCCAATAGCATGGCATCACACTCCTATAATTGAGTACTTCATGTGGGTGTTGCCCCTTTTCCTTGCCTGTGAGGAGGACTTCATGGAGGTGTGTGAACAACAGCATTGCAGAGGGTAGTTGGAAATACCTCTTACAACAAAAACTGTGGAGACAGCCCAACAAACTGGGGGAGAATGTTCCAGACATAGGGACAGATTGTAAGTATTGCTGTTATATAGTTGAATTATTGCTAGTTTAACAGGGTTTGTGTGGACGTGGCTTTTCTTTGTGATTTTAAGTCTGACAGTGTTATGTGGTTGACATACTCTCGGAGATTGCAGTCAGTAAATTATATCATCCATTTGTGTTTCTGACTTCATATCCCTCAGAAAAGATAAGTTACAACAAACCCTGTTGCACCAGCAACTGTCTCAGTTTATAACAACAATATTTCACATCTGCCCCTGTTTTTGGGCCTCTGTCCCCCAAGTATGTCAGGCTTTGACAAGATGTAATGCAGTAAGAGGGTGATAGGTAGGGTACATCATTTAGTGCCTTCATTCCTGATACCATCCCAGTGATATATTAGACTGCCAGACATGTTATGTGTTACAGGCCTTATATATGAGGACAAAGCCTGGACATTCTGTGGGACTCTGAACAGTTGAGAGGTCCGTGTATTTCTGGCGATTGTTAACAGACTGTCAGGACGGTGTGGCAGTGTAGTGTCTCAATCTTATTTGGCCTGTGTAGGGAGGGGGTAGATGCATGTGTTATGGCTCCTTTTCTATCTGCCTGTGCATGCTGCTCCAGCTTCTATTGGTCTATCGGCTGTATATGTTTGTAGGGGCAGATTGAGACATGTCCCATACCATGGTCAGGCATCATACTAACCTGTGAATTTGGCCAGTATATGTAGGGGTAGTGTGTGAGTGGCAAACATGTTGAAATGTTTTTGTTCACACAGTCCTTGTACTGTGCATTTGGCTTACCGGTATGTCACTGTGACTATGGTGGAATAGGTTGTGGGTATGCACTTTCATACTGGTGTCTGTTGTTCAGTGCTGTTATATTCCTGCAATGCCTGATATATTTGCAAATGCATGTGTAATTCCCCATAGTGGATTTGGATTAGTGTTGTGTCAGTCTGACTGTAGTTTGGACGGTGCTTGGTGGCATGCTTAGCAGCTGAGTATAGTTTCCCTGATGTGATGTTATGTCCAGATATTTATAGGATGTACTGTTGCCTTGCCCCCATAAGTGGTGTGTATTTCTGACACATCAATGGGATGATGTGAGGATTAAAGTCACTAACTACTGAGAAGTAATTGAGTTTTGCACTTGTGCTATTTAGTCAATATATGTTAGGCCAGACAGGAAGGTGTTACTGTAGCAACTGTGTCAGCTTATCTATTAAAGTACTTCAGATATGTCCCTATTTTCATGCCTTCTCCCCCCCCACTTTGTCAGGCTGGGGCCAGATTCATTGCACTAATGGGTTCTGAGCCTACCTCTCGACTGGTCAGATTGTGTATGAATGTCCAGGTTTATTGCTCATATTTCTGATCTGTTCCACACATTCATTATTTTTATTTCCCTGGTAAATCACTGTGATGATCTTAGGAGTTCTGACAGTAAATGATGACATATATTTCAGTTTCAGAACTCACATCCTTCAAAACATGTATGCTGAAACAAACCCTGTCACTCTGGCAACATTCTACATTTATAAGAGCAATATTTAAAATATGTCCCTAGTTTTGGCCCATTGTCCCCCCATTTGGTTTTGCACTAAGAGTTGAGAGGTATGGTTCTGAGGTGTGGCTCCACCACATGTTATTAGCATGTGTGTGTGTGTGTGTGTGTGTGTGTGTGTGTGTGTGTGTGTGTATACACACACACACACACACACACACGTATATGTATATATTTTGCATGTATATTTCTATTTCTATTATGTATATCTTTTTCCATATATATATATATATATATATATATATATATATATATATATATATGCATCTCCATATATCCATATATACATACATTTGTATATGGATATATACAAAACCTGAATGATTCTACAGAATCTTTTCCCTACTGTTGAATGATTCTACTGCATGATATGGTTGAAAAAGCATCAGCAAGTCCTTACAACTCAAATGGTATAGTGGTACATTGCTCTGACTATGGTATATAGGGCCCTGGGTTCAAGACTTGGCAAGGCTGGTTATTTTGTTGCTAGGCAGAACAGTGGCTAATGGAAACCGAGTGATTACAGTAGTTAAGCAGTTGTAAGCATGTTTGCATGTGTTTGTGTGATTCTAAGTGATGCCAACACATGGTTAAACGTACAGATGCTTAATCTGTGTTGGCTTCACTTAGCAGTGAGCAAACTCGCATACTCCCATTTACTACTGCTTACTCAGGCTTACAGCTGCACAAAGTTCTTTAAAAAAAAAGAAAAAGGGGTGACAGGAAAGTGGTGAAAAAGGGGCATGCAGAGGGAAAAACAATATGACAGATAGCTAGGGATGTGCAGGATGGGTGTAGGGAAGGTCCATAGCTGTCCATTTCTTATACAACAGCAGCTGCGCATTTGTATAGAATTTGGAGGTGAATTTGGACACACAATCCCCAGAAAGAGGGGTGAGGACAACTGAAATGTGTTGCCAAGCCAATTGGACCAGATTGCATGTGTCCAGTGGACATGTGTGCAGAATGGACAGCTGTGTATGGGGCAATATTTTTTGGGGGGACAGATGCCCTTTTCTTTTTTTTTTAAGGTGAGAGATGTTGGGGAAGGATTGTAGGCATGTCTGGGGAGGTAGGTTGGTAGGGAGACAAACAAGACAGCAGACAGTGGCAGTATATGACACATGGGGGGGTAAACACATTTGATGGGGAGGGTGATTGGGAATCGGAATCCCATGGGCCACCATATGGTTACAGTGGGACTGAGATCCCCACCCATGTGCAGTCACCGGTGCACCTTCAAGACCCCAAATGTGGCTGTGCTGGGGGCTGGACAGGAGGGTGTGGCCTGCCCCTTGAGGTGCACCAGGCAGCCATCAGTCTGGAGCAGCTGCTCTCCAAACTCGGATCGAAGGGTGTTGCACACCAAACCCCAGTCCTGACTGCAGGTGACGGCTCCTGCGGTGGTTCCATCCAAAGGTGGTGTAGAACCAGCAGACGATGGAGATCAGGATTGGGTCCCAGATATGCTGGGGTCTGGTGCCACGGCCAGATGAGGTGTGACAGGTGGAACCACTGGGATCTGCTTTCCCAAATGCGCCACGGTGTTGAGGTTTTACAAAATATGTTGGTTAGTCATGAACAACACAATTCAAGATTAATTATAACAGCCTACATGAGTGTTCCAATTAACCCATGAAACAGATGCATAGCAAACAGAACACATGCATAAATGGAACAGTATGCATCATAACAGCATGCCAGTAACATTGATGGCAACAGGCCACCAACAATGGTATTTGAATAAGATATGTTAACATGCAAGCAATCAAACATATTAGCAATAAATATAACACAAGTCCCAACATTGGGTTGGAGCACAACATACCCATAGTATATGAGCAATAATTATTTATGCAAATGAGGGGGGGACAGAAAATCCATTAACAACTGTTTATGCTTCAATTTTCCACAACAGTACTGATCAATACTCTATGGGTGTGCCCTCACTTTACATCTACCTATGGCCATAGCTTCTGTAATACAAACATACCTATTAAACTGACAGCCTGGAATGGTATGAGGCAAACTGTGATAACTCTGGGTACATGACTCGAGGGGACTCGCACATGTCAGGGTTACATATCTGGCCCAGGAGGGGTACCCTGAATTGCTATGTGAGTGTGCTCACATGACAGTGTGACACTTGAGAGACACGTATTGGAAAATACCTCTCAACCTTTTAGAGCATGCGATCTGGACAAAGCCATACATGCGAATAGGGCAAAGGCTCATAAATATAAACAATTTTTAGATGCCTATTGCTCTTACAAGCTTAGAAAGTTGATAAAATTACAGGCATTGTATTTGCATTGCTTTTCTGATGGATCTGACACTTGTATGTCTATTTGCCATGACACTACTCGTTTATGTAAAATGGACCACAGATCTGAGACAAATATCTGGACAGTCAGTGAATATCTGTACAGTTGAGAGGTATGATTTGGGAAGAGTGCCTATTGTATGTGCCTACCCTGCTGTCATTTGCAGGAATGTGGTGAAACAATTGTACACAGTTTATTAATATACCCTTCATACAGCTACTGGCAACATTTACTTACCTGTAAAACCTGTGGGGAAAATATCTGTTAACACTACCTGACTGTTTTTACATTTATTCCTGATTCCTTCTATGTAGACATGCACACATCTTAGCACCACTCCCTGAATTCAAACTGTGTCTGGGTGTGCAAAAGTAACAACTAAGCTATTTCTCTTCACACTGAGCTACTGGGGAACTGTTGTTTCTTGTTTCAATGGTTTCTGCCTAATAGTCTCTTGGTTAGACAGTCTGAACTTGTAATTCTCTGATGCATGCATGCATGCCAGATAGTTATTGTACTGTGCATTACTCGTTTGGAATACTGCAACCTGGAAAGCAAAGGTTAACTTAAGGCAATGCTAGATGCAGCACGCTTTGAAACTTGACATATTACTATTCAGGGTTCAGAGCTTAGTGCAGTATATATTTCATATTTCATTTATATCTCGTTTTACAGTGACACCATCTACAGTTTCTCCTAACAGCTTGTTCACAGATGCACCTCAGTTAATGTATGCTGTTACAGCTGTATTTGCTGTGAAGAACCTGTATACATTCTATATATGTCTACAACATACCAGAATAAACACAACAGTTTTTTAAAGGTCTTTATTGGATTTCAGTATTCGTCAGTCATACTTTTTTATTTATTCAGTTCACAAAGTAACAGTATACCTACTAGCAGTAAGCAATGTATCCTTCTTAGCTATTTTAACAAAATACTGTAAAATAGATTTGTACTCACCAGTCTGTCAGTGCAGCCTCAGCAGTCTGTCACCATGGGCTTCCATATTACTAGTACTCTCTGCTGCAGCTGTAGGGGAGAAAAACACACATTATGCATATCTATCACACTCTCAGGCTAGTATTTGCTACAAACTACTTGATAGTGATACTTACACACTACTGGAGCATTCTGGGCCTGTCCATCTTGGATCTACTGGTCCAAGAGCACCCCCTTTCTATGCTTTAGGTTGGCATAGTGGTGCCACACCTGCTCACCAGTCCAGGGGATGCCAGTAGCACTGGTGAGGTCACGTATGAGACAGTCTCAGGCCTCCACTTCATATTGTGAGCCATGGTACTGGCCCTGCAGCAGTCTCTCCTCATGGTTTTTAACAAGGAGTCCAGCCATGACCCTGGACTCCAGAATGTTCCAGTGTTGCACCCGAAAATAGATTCCCTCTCCAATACCAGCCATTGTATCTGCACAGATGGACTATAACAGTTTATGGCTGTATTCCCACCTGCACCATTTAAATAGTGTGATATTCCCATCATTGGACCATTTTGAAAAGGTTAAGCACAGTTAAGCAGTGCGCAAACCTGCTGAGCCAGTTTTAACACTGCTTAAAGGGGAAATGGTTGAGCAGTGTTTAACTGTCTGCAAATCCACTTAGCTGATCTACCTGCTGCTTAGCATTCACATCTTAGCAATGGTTACACTTGCTAAGCATAGCTGAGCATTGCTAACAATTGCTCACTTTTAATTTTATAAATATATCAGAGAACTGACTTCATTTAGTAAGTGTATATCATATACTTTACATGACATCCCTCTATGTGCTTTCCTTACATTGGCAAGGGGTGTGACCGTACTGTATGGGGCACTTGTGTGCACATGGGTGGTTTCACATGTTATATGCACTCACAATTACATTGTACACCAGCTAAACTACTCTGGTTGACAAAAAAAACAGTTGTTATATAATTTAAGTTTACAAAAATAATTTTAACACTACTTTCCCATAGAAAAATAAGTTGCCTGTCTTAGTACTCAAACTGTGAACACCTGCATGTAAGGCCAGGACTATAACCACTACACTATCTCAGCTTGGAAATTTCACCTGCATATTTGTATTTATCTCCTATGGTATGTTTAAGCCATGGTAAGCAGTTGGCCATAACAGGTACACCCACTTAGCTATGCTTAAACATTCCTTAGCCTAGAAAAAAAATTATAATATTATTGTTATGTTATGTAAGTGGATATTGTGGTGTTCTGACATGTGATTGATGACTACAGTTGGGAAAAATGGCATTCATTTGGCTTTCAGGCTTCTATACTTCAGAGACTCCTGCTAATACATATCCTGTTTTCTATCAACTTTACAAGTGTGTGAGGGCAATTTTTCAGAAATGTCCCTATTTTATTGTTTTCTTCCTCCCATTGTTTGTGCCTTTGTCCACATAAACTGCTGACAGGGAATACTGGCATACATTTGCTTTCGGACTTCTATCTTTTGGTAATTCATGCTAATGCATGACCTGTTTTCTATCAACTTTCTAAGTTTGTGAGGGCAATATGTATGTTGTGCCCCTTTTCAGGAATTTATCCCCATTATCTGTGCATTTGCACACATTTCCTCCTTTAGCAGGTTGCGGAGGTGTTGTAGGGTTCTTTTACAATGCAGGGGGTGTGTTACAGAACTTGTTACACACACCCTGCATTGCTTGCCTGATACTGTGTGTCTGCAGACACTGAAATGATCATTTATTTAATTTGTGTCTGCGGACAGTGAAATACTGGCATAATATTAGAGTAATTCTCTAATGTTATGCTAGAGCCTATTAGAAAGTGCCGTATGGCACTTTGAGTGCAGGGGACATGTTCAATGTCCGTGCACTACTTGAACACACCCCCTGCACTCGTTCATGGCTCATGTCGGTGTAGGTTGAACAGCAGCGTGCCTTCATGAATATGCAAGGCATGCTGCTGTGGTATACGGACATGAACCATTCTGTGCAGGAACAGTGCTATTCTTGCACAGAGTTTATTCATAGGTTCATAGGTGTGTACTAGTCTAATGGCCCTGGGGCCTTTAAAAGCCTAGCCATAGGATTACTGTGACATAGTGCCACCCGACCTTAGTTCCTAGTGCCTCTGTCAAGAGCCACTGGAGTTATCCCCGGGGTAAATTTTCTGTTTCTCATCTACTCATCAAGATTTCTCTTGAAGAGGATCAGCGAGGTGCTCGGCTTGACATGTATGGTAAGTCTGTTCCATAGCAGTCTCTGGGTTATGAACCTGTCCCTCCAGCATGTTCTGTTAATTGTGGTAATGAGGTTGAAGTCTCTGGAGCATGTGGTGTGGAGGGATTGGGATTTATTTAGATGTAGCATTTCAAACAGAGCTAGGTCAGACATAGCTTTGTAAGTCATTGAATCCCAGGGCCCGTGTTTTTTACCAGGGAGTTCTGTTTCTGATTTTCAATAGTTCATGGTTCTTTACTTTTAATACCTGTAATCATTTTTTACCTCTCTTACTGATGGTTTGTCTTTGGTTTCCCATTTTCTAAATATGGCTTTCTTATTCATTATCAACACCAAAGATAGCAATGCTTTTACTTCTCTAGTGCACATTATTTTACACCAAATCAACAAGAACATCTCTCTCTACTGAGGTTAAATTCTCTTCCAAGTAGAAGACTTATTACAATGTTCAGTTAATCTTTGTATTGAAGCAAATCTGTAAATTCCCTAGATGCATGCTCCCAATAACTTCTTTCTGAAGCATCACATCTCCAACATATGCCCCTTGTCTGTGGGAACATTTGTTTTTTTCAAGTCTTGTAGGAGTAACAAAGTAATTGTGCAAACATTTCCAAGCTAACATTTCAAATTGTCTTGATTCATTTGTATATTTACAGATAAGACATATCTCCCAGCACTGATTGCCTGTAATATGTTAATTGTTCACTCCATACTATTTTTCTTCTCACATCTAATACTGCCTTATTTTATAGGTTCATAGGTGTGTACTAGGCTAATGGCCCTGGAGCCTTTAAAAGCCTAGCCCACAGATGTGCCCTGGAATTGTGCCACCCAACGTTAGTTTCCAGTGACTATCAGGTAGAGCCACTGGAGTGATCTCCAGGGTGAACTTTCTATTTCCCATCCACTCATCAAAATTTCTTTTGAAGAGGATCAGTGAGGTGTCTGCTTGACATGTATGGGAAGTCTATTCCAGAGCATGGATGGTTTCTGGGTTATGAACCTGTATCTCCAGCATGTTCTGTGGATTGTGGTGTTGAGGTTGAGGTCTCTGGAGCGTGTGATGCAGAGGGATTGGGATTTTTTTTAGATGTAGCATTTCTAACAGAGCTGGGTCAGACATGGCTTTGTAAGTCAAGCAGAGATCACCTCTTAGTAGACGATATGAGACAGAGAATAGCTGGAGTTTTTTTAGTCTGTGTAGGATATGTGTTTAAGGCCTAGGATCCTGTTCATGAGGGACTTTTGTGGCCTCTCCAGCTGTTGCAGGTGTCTAGTGAGGTACATGCCAAATGGGACATTATACTCTATGATTGGTCTAATGAGGGAAGAGTACAGAGGAATGATGACCTCTTTCTTCCTGGATGCAAAACCCTTGGTAATGAGATGTGCCACATAGAAGGATTTTCTGACCACTGTGGCAATGTGGGGGTCGAAGGAGAGGTTGCTGTCAACCTGTGTCCCCAGATCTCTTATAATTCCTTCAGTGTTCAGTGGGATCCCATCAATGTGGTAATTAGTGGGAACTGAGTTTTTCCCAGGGGGTGACGACGCATTTTTTGGCATTAAGCTTAAGGCCGTGGTTTCAACACCAGTCATTGGTCTTAGTGAGGGTTTTCTGTAGGATATCCACATCACTTGGGGAGTTAATAATTCATCTCAGCTTGCAGTCATCTGTGAACTTGGTCAGCCATAGTCCCTCCGTGTTGGCATGGACTTCTGAGAAGTAGATGCCAAACAGGAGAGGGTCCAGGACCAATCCCTGTGGGACTCCACTAGTGACTGGTCAGCAGTCTGACTTGGAATCCACTACTTTCACAGTGTGGGTTCTATCTGTGAGCCAATTTGTAACTCACCTAACGATATAGAGGTTGATGCCTAGTTTGGTGAGTTTATCAATAATTCCTGAATGTGGAATGATATCATAGGCCTTGGCCAGATTGAGGTAGGCTGTATGAACTGCCTTACCCTCATCCACAGCTCTGGTGACTGACTCAAAGAAATCAACCAAGTTGAGTAGGCATGATCTACCTTTCACAAAACCAAATTGCATGGGATCTAGAGTTTTGAGATTCCCTATATTCTTGTTAATTAGGTCCATGATGATGTGCTCCATAGCCTTACATATGGTAAAATATGATGAAGCCAACGTGAATCGAAAATGCAGTGTGGAGTGTTAATGCGTTAGCTTTTTCTGTGTTCCTCAATAAATTTCTTCGAACTTGAAGCTGCAGCCTTTTTTCCTCCAAGTGCTTTTTTTGGTTTCGTTTTTGGATTTTCACACTTGGGTTCCATATTACTTGGATTGGTTACTTACATATCAGACTCATTAGGCTAATGGAGTAATAATTTCCAGGGTCTGTAGTCGCTCCTCCTTTATGGAGAGGGATGACTGTAGCAGTGCACCATTCGGTAAGGACAAAGCCTGAGGTGAGGCTGTGAGTGAACAGGGCATACAGATGTGGTACCAGTTCACTTTGTAATTCATGTAAAACACAGCCAGGGATATTGTCGGGTCCCATGGAAGCTGTATTCTTGGCCTTGGACAATGCAGCTTTAACCTGTGCTACAGTAATGCTGGGTGCCTGGCATTCTTCTGGAATTGAGACTGGTCCTTTGGGGGGGAGATGGGTAAAGTTGGCACTGAATCTGTCGGCCAGTATGTTGGCAATATCTGTTGGCTCAGTATAGGAGGTACCATTGTGCAGTAACTCAGAACAAATCTGGGCACTGCCATGGAGATTCTTGATATAAATATAGAAGGCTTTGTGGTTGTTTTTAGTGTCTGCTCCAGTTCTGCCTTCATAGCTGGCTTTGGAGGTTTTGATGAGGGATCTCAACTTTTTGTTGAGGCTAATAAGGGAATTTTTCCAGTCTCAAGACTTCACCTTTTTCTGCAACAGTTTCCTCCTTTTGTTGTAGAGTTTATTACTGGCAGGGGACCACCAGATTGGCTTCGCTTTTTGGAGGAGAGCGTCTTGGTTGTGTTGGCTAGGGATAGTTCCATGCATTTATGTACATGTTCGTACAGTGCATTGGCGCATGATTCAGTAGTCATGCATCTATTTTCCATTGGCAGGGGTACTGTGAAGTTAGCCACCTCTGTTTTTAGAAGTCCACAGTCAGCTTTGGAGAAGTTTTTCATGGTGGATACCTTTGCGGGGGGTGTGGGTGAGATGTGAATTTCCATGGTGATTAGTTTGTGGTCGGATCTAACCAGGGAAGAATTGACTATTCGTGTAGAACAACAGTTGCCCATGTTAGTAATAATCAGGTCAAGGATGTTGCTTCCTCTAGTGGGGGTAAGAATGAGCTAGTGCAGGGTATTGGAATTGATGAATTCCAGGAAGCACTGGCCAGTGCATTGGTGCATGAGTAGTTTTCCCAGCTGATGGAGAGGTAGTTGAAGTCAGAGTGTTGGCAGAATGCAATAATTCAAGAGTTTCTCTAGCTTCATCCTATTTAATTACCTCATCTCATTTTATCTCCTCTCAAAAATCATTTCTTTATTCTTTCTTCTTAAATATTCATTACATTATCTTGTGTGTGTGCGTGTGTGCGCGTGCGTGTGTGTGTGTGTTTGTGTGTGTGTGTTGAAAGGTGAAATTCCACGTCATCTTCAGCTTTCTAGTAGATGCCTCAAAGTTTTGGGCCAAAAGTGACTGGTATTTGGAACTGTTCATAATTCCCTCCACCTTGACTAAAGCTCCAGTTCCAGCTGAAGAAAAGCAACTGCAAAGCATGATACTGCCACCACCATGTTTTACCATGGGGAAGGTGTTCTTTTGGTGATGCAAAGTATTGTTTTTGTGCCAAACGTAGCTTTTGGAATTGTGGACAAAAATTTCAACCTTGGTCTCATCAGACCACAACACATTTTCCCAAATGCTTTTGGGAGACTTGATATATTGTTTTGCAAATTTTGGCCAAGCCTGGATGTTTTTCTGTGTAAGAAAAGGCTTCCATCTTGCAACCCTACCCCATAGTCCTAGACATATGGAGAATACAGGAGATTGTTGTCACATGAGGTATACAACCAGTACTTGCCAGAAATTCCTGCAGCTCCTTCACTGTTGCTGTAGGTCTCTTGGCAGCCTCCATGACCAGTTTTCATCTTGACTTTTCATCAATTTGGGAGGGATGTCCAGTTCCCTGCAACTTCACTGTTGTCCCATATTTTCTCCACTTTTTGATGACTGTCTTCACAGTGTTCCATGGTAAATCCAATCCTGTGGAAATTTTTTTTGTACCCTTCTCCTGATTGATACCTTTCAACAATGAGATCCCTTTGATGCTTTGCAAGCTGTCTGCGATCCATATCTTTTGGTGTAGCAGGCAACTGAGTAAATGTCAGGAAAATCCTACTAGGACAGATGAACTTTATTTGGGGTTAATCAGAGTCTTTTTAATTGATGGCAGGTGTGTACCCAAGAAGACCGAATGCTGTAAATAAATCAAAAGGTGCTTCAACAAAGTATTAGTTTAAGGGTGTGCACACACAACAAAGTATTTGTTTAAGGGTGTGCACAGTTATACAACCAGTGTATTGTGTTTTTTACTTTTTATATTTTTTCCCCTAAAAATTTGTTTGTTTTTCAGTTGAATTGTACAGGTTATATGTCACATTAAAAGTGGGGAAATGTTTTGAAATGATTTAGAGTGGTCTAATTTTTTTTATATCACAAAAATCTGACATTTTAACAGGGGTGTGTACACTTTTTATATCCACTGTATAGATATATATATATATATATATATATATATGTGTGTGTGTGTGTGTGTGTGTGTGTGTGTGTGTGTGTGTGTGTGTGTGTGTGTGTGTGTATATATATATATATATATATATATATATATATACACACACACACACACAGGCAGTCCCCGGTTATGCACATCCGACATGCGGACAATCCACAGATACAAATGGGCTGCCGCAATGTTGGAAATAAAGTAAAAAAAAATAATAAAATTATTAAAGCTGCCCAAATCTGTGTGTGTGTGAGAGAGATTGGGAGAGTGAGAGCGATGTGTGAGTGAATGCAGGTATGAATGAGTTAGAGACTGTGTGTATGAGAGAGAGTGAAGAGTGAGAGAGCAATCCCCTGGCAGCAGTTAAGAGGTAGGTGTTTGCATAAGGGGAGGGGGGTTAGTTATGAAATATGTAGGTAAAGTAGAGTGTGTGCGTGATACCTCTAAAGCTCTTAGAGCAAGATATCTGGACAAAGCCACAAATAAAAGTGGGACAAATGCCCAAAAATGGACACAATTGTAATAAATATTGCTCTTACAAACTTAGAACGTTGATAGAATAACAGGTTTTGCATTAGCATGAATTTTCTGACGAGTATGAATTCTGAAACTCAGAAGACTTTCATTATTTTCTAACTTCAGTCTTTACATACCTCTCAAACTCTCAGTGCAAGAAATCTGGACAAAGCCTGATAAAATAGGGGGACAAAGGCCCAAAAATAGGGACATAGTAGTGTTGTCGCCTCACAGTAAGATGCTGTCCGGTTCGATTCTCAGCTAGAGCGTCTTCTGCGTGGAGACATGCGTGAATAGGCATACCTTCGTTGAAGGTTGTGCGTCAGGCCTGGCAAGCCAGTACATAAAAATCAACTGCCAATCATTAGCGGACCGGAGTTCCGCTGTGGCGACCCCTAACCGGGAAAAGCCGAAAGACACAAACAAACTAAGGCTTAGAAAGTTGCTAGAGTAACGGGACTTGTTTTAACTTACATTTTCTGCAGGATTTGTAGTCTGAAACTCAAATGCATGTCATTATTTAGTGACTTCAGTCCTCAGATCATCCCAGTAATTTGTCAGAAAAACACAGATTTTATGAGGAACAGACTCAAATATGAGCCAAAAATCTGGACATTCTGTGGAAATCTGTACAGTTGAGAGGTATGAATGATTTGCCACTACTTTCGCAAACAACCACAATTTTATGAAAAATGGACCAAAACTATGAGACAAAAATCTGGACATTCTGCAAAAATCTGTACAGTTGAGAGGTATGTGTGTATGTGAAAAAGTCCTCAAACACTGCATTTAATAACAAGATGTCTTAAACCAGCATTGTTGGTAGGAAGTAAGGAAGCATAGCTACGTTATACAGTATTATATTTAAGATTTTTTTTGTTTGGAAATGTTTTTTACGGTGTTTTATATGCAAAGAAAAGTAAAATAAATACTAGACTGCTGCAAATATTTGACTAAGTGACATTTACCATATGTACGTGTTTCAACTTACATACAAATTTGATTGAAGGACAGACTAAAAAAATGGATCTCACCCTTAACCCGAGGACTGCCTCTATATATATATTTTCAAAGGTATCTAACATTCTTTAAAGTGAACACATGCTTAATATAAATCCATTTGTTTAACAGGACTTTACATTCCCCCAGGGAACAATCTTGACACACTCAAAGAAATTCTTCAACGGATACACTGAAATATAAATAAAGAAACAATAATCTCAGGTGACACAAACATAGACTGGAAGCAAGTTCCAAAACCTCACCAGACCTCAATTTATTCAGTTTCTCACAACTAATAAACAACACAACCAGGGCACACAAAAACACAAATAAAAAAATCACCACCGACTGGATTTTGAGAAATAGGCCCAGTAATAGTAACACTAGTGAAACTTTACCAGACTGTATCAATGACCATCTAGCCACCTATGCAGTTAGGCAGTGGCTAAATATTCAAAGACAAGTAACCTACAAACCAGTCCACAACCTACTTAAATCTCAAAAAAACTCCAGCTTTACTCCATCGCATATTGCCTACTCAGAGGTGATCTCTGCCTAACATACAAAGCTATGTCAAACCCAGCGCTGTTGGACATGCTCCACTTAAAGAAATCCCAATCCCTTCCAAGCTACACGCTCAAGGGACCTAAACTTTGTCACCACAATAAACAGAACAATGCTGGAGGGATAGATTACTGTCCCAGAGACTTCCCATACTCTGGAACAAACCACCTATCTATATCAAACAAAGCTCCTCATTAGCACTCTTCAAGAAAAATCTTGATGATTGGGTGGGAGATGAGAAATTCACCCCGGGGATCACTTCGGTGGCTCTGCTCGACAGGGGCACAGGAAAATAATTTTCTTGGGTGGCGAAAGTCAGGGTACCTTTTTGGCTAGGCTTATATAGGCCCTTGGGCCAATAGCCTAGTACCTACCTATGAACCTATGAACCCAAAGCTTTTACCTCTACCCTATAACAATATAATTGGAACTGCCTAAAAATATTACCACCAGATGAGACAGTTACACATTTAACCAAATCTTCCTAACCATACTGAACAGTCAGGCTCTACTCAGAACTAAAAGAGTTTGATCCATCTCAGCACCCTAGCTACGAAAGACTACAAAGCAAGTACCAATAAAAAGAGACCAAGCCTGGAGAACCTGGACAAAAAATAAAACCCATATAACCCTACAAGAATATAGAGACTTAGAAATCTTGCTAAAAAACATATATTCTTGTGAAGTCCTCTAAAGCAAACTACGAATCTAAATTAGCTTCCTCAACTAAGGACAACCATAAGGTATTCTTTAGTTACATCCATAACCTAAAAGGAAAGGCCCAGATTTGTGCCAGATGAATAGTTAATGATACCACATATACTGAGCACGTGGACATTGCTAACCAGTTGGCTGACAGGTTCTGTGAAAACGTCACTCCCCTGTCCCTGCCACATGTACCCCAAGACTTCCCTACCACCTGTCCCTTACCTTGTGTCTCTAAACAGCAGGTCATAAATGCTCTCTCTAAAGCCAAATACACAGCATTTATGGGACTTGATAACATTCCAGGCTGCATGATACATACTCTCCAACATGAATTTTCAATACATTGGGTACTCTTTTCAATCATAGTCTAAGCACTGGCTTCATCCCTGCTGAATGGAAAATGGCCACAGTTATTCCCTTGCACAAAGGTGGTGTTTCTACTGACCTCTAGAACTACAGACCTATTAGCCTGCCTAGCTTTATCTGCAAGGCCACAGAGTGAAGCATCATGGACCTTATCAACAAAGTTATAGGTAATCTACAAACACTTGACCCTACTCTGTTTGGATTTGTCAAAGGGAAGTCATGCCTGTTAAACCTGGTGGACTTCTTTGAAACAGTCACCAAGGCCCTGGACAAGTGGAAATCTATGCATACAGCCTACCTACACTTAGCCAAGGCTTTTGACACTATTCACCACTCAGGCATCATTGACAAACTCACCCAGCTAGGTATCAACCCTTATATCATTAGATGGGTCACTAAGTGGCTCACTGATAGAGCACATGTAGTTAAAATAGGGGAATCCACCTACAACAGCAGCCTGTAACCAGTGGTGTTCCACATGGATCAGTACTGGGACTTCTACTGTTTTGAATCTATTTCTCTGAAGTACAAGCAAAAATTAAAGGCCTGTGGCTGACAAAGTTTGCTGATGACTGCAAACTGGGAGTGGTCATATAATCTCCATATGTTGTCAACATCCTACAAGAGGGTCTTACACAAACAAATGACTGGTGCCAAAGTCATGGCCTTAAACTCAATGCAAAAAATGTATTATCATCCCTTTTGGTAAGAGTGATGTTCCTGCTAACTACCACATCAATAGCAATACCCTAAGTACTCACTCAGTGGTGAGAGACCTGGAGACGCAGGTTGACAGCAACTTTACCTATGATCACTATGTCTCCACAGTGACAAGAAGGGCATTCTGTATTGCTCATCTCATAAGTAAGGGCATTGCCTCTAGAAAAAAGAAGTTATAACCTCCCTGTACTCTTCCCTCATCAGGCCAATAACGGAGTAGAATGCCCCTTTTGGTATGTACCTTTCCAAGCACATGCAGCAATTGGAGAGTCCACAAAGGTTATTCATAAGGTAAATTCAAGATCTTCAGCATCTGTCCTATGTGGATCTTCTGAAATTATTGTCACTTTATTCTGCTTTATTGGAAATGCTGCATATCCGCAAGTCAAATAGGTTCATAGGTTGGTACTAGGCTATCAGCCCTAGGGCCTATACAAGCCTAACCATAACAATTCCCTGGCTATTTCTTCCCACAGTATTTACTTCCCTGGATCCCTGTCTAGCAGGGCAACTGACATGATCCCCGGGGTGAATTTCCTATCTCCCATCCAATCATCAAGGTTCCTTTTGAAGAGGGCCAAAGACCTTAACCTGGTATGTTACATTAATAGAACTAATAGTCTCCCAGAGGTTACCACACCTTTGGTGCAGACTCCCACTTCATGTCAAACAGAACACCTCTCTTCAAACAGTCTTGATGATTGGATGGGTAACCATAAACTGAACGTGGGGGTCCCACCTGTGTCCCTTTTGGACAGAGGCAACAGATGCTGATCGTAGGAATAAGGGTAGAACTTGGATAGGCTTGTAAGGGCTTTAGGGCCAATAGCCTAGTAACTTCCTATGATCCCATGATATGTAATGACAAGAAAACATATTTTATATATCTACAAAACACACACCAAAACAACCTTAAACTCTTCTATTACACCTTAAAACAACTACTCAGTCCTGGACAAACTGCTACCCCAACTATAAACTCCACCCTACCAATCATCAAGCAAAATACCTCCACGAGCTAACAACAAGCCACACGTTGTACTTGAAACTATTTTCAACTCACTAATAAAAAAATACTTATAAAAACTGAACCTGCTGAGTATCTAAAAATAGCAGCAGAAGCTATTGTATTCCCTATTTCCATACAAATTAATAGATCCATAAAAGAAAACTATGTCCCACCTGGAAAAACCTGAAAAATGTCATAAATCATACCCCTTCATAAAGGTGACAGTTTAACAGACCTTACCACTACTGGCTAATTGCTGACTTCCCACGCTTATCAAAGATGTTAGAAAAATGCATCAACTACCAGTTAATCAAATATCTCACTGATTGTAACCTTCTCTCTTCCATTCAGCATGGATTCTAACCTAATCACAGCACAACAACTGCTCTCTTAAACTTTACCAATAAAATCAATCAGCTCAGAAAAAAAACGGCAACTTGTCTCAACCTCATCTTCTTAGACCTATCAAAAGCATTTATTACAGTGGGACGCCAACGACTCTTTCATGAACTTGCTTCTCTGGTACTCAGTGCCCTATCCCTAACCATCTACTTAACTAATAGGAAATAAGCAATAAAATGGCAGCAAAACTACTCTGATTTCCTACCAGTTACAGTTGGTGTCCCCAGAGATCAATCTTATGACCTGTACTATTTAATACCTTTATCGATAATCTACACTAAGCCTCCAAATAAGCTAGCTATTCAGCCAAAACACTAATCACCCTACAGGACAACATACAACAAGCCTTTCTATCCATAAAAGCCTAGCTAGATAACTCAGATTTATTCCTAAATGCAAAAAAGACAAAAACTAATGCTTTTCACCCCTAAGAACAACTTAGCATGTGAAAATATTGTTTTTCCATCATCCAATATAACAAAACTGGAACATGTAACAAAAGCCAAACTCCTAGGAGTATTACTTGATGATAATCTCAAATATGGCCAGCATATGTTTGAATCAAATAAATAAATAAATTAACTGGAAACCAGGCTTCCTCTGTAGGGCAAAACATTTCCTTACTAACCATTCCAGCAAAACTATAGCAAAAAACATACCTACTTCCATCCCTACTCTGTACATCTCCTATCTTCACAAATCCCAACTCCACCATTAAAAACAAACTGAAGATATCTTACAACAAAATTGCAAGATTTGCTGCAAATGCCTGTAAAAAAATTCACCACTGCATCCCCCTAAAAAATCTTAACTGGCATGAACTCACAAACTACCTTAAATACTCCCAACTTATTACAGCCCATAAACTTATGAACTCCCCAAGTAAATATCCATCTTTACAAGAGACATTGAAACTTTACATCACTAGCAGGTCCCTAAGGTCCAATAACAAATCTCACCTATCCATCAGAAAATCAAACACTGCCGCTGACTCATTATACTTTTATCAGGTTACAAAAATCTGGAAGCAAATTACCCAGACCTCACCAAATCCCCCTGCAAATAAGACAAAAAGACAGGTCAAACATCTTCAAAATGTCAGTAAAGGAAAAGTTGCTAAACAACTGGATATTCTCATGCACCATCCCAGGTTAAACTCTCAAACCACACAATACAAGCATCATTTGCACTCATAAAGTTTTCCTTTTCTAACCGATAAACAACACCCTTCTTTCAATTTCTGTACCTTGTCACATTTATATTTCAAAATCTCTCTGCTCATTTCACTACACCTTTATAATTATTGTCAGGCACTAACACCACCATCAGAATCTATAATCTCTTTACTAAACTCCCATTAACTACCTTAAACCATAAATGTACTTACTACCGCAACTTATGCTTCCTTTTGCTCCTTCTAAGACAAAACAAGCCACAATGTTACCAACTGTACGTCACTGCTCTTGGTCATAGTAATTTACCTTATGTATTGTAAATGTCCATTTTTGCAATGCAATGTACATAGTATCAACTGTAGAGTTTTTGTCTGTATTAACTGTGGAACTTTTCTCCCTGGGCCTCCGCAGAAAATGGGCTAAACCCAAGTCAGACTTTTCCAGTAAACTAAGATAAATAAAATAAACAATAAAAATAACAAATTTATAAGGCTGTAGATAATGCTTTTTATAATCCTTTCCTAAATCTGTCCAAATGCCCAAGTAGGATACTGTAATTGCCTCATTTGGCACTATGCTTATCACTCCCTCCCAATTGCGCATATATTCCAAGTTCTGAAACAAATATACTAATCCACACTGTATGGCATGCAGTATGCCTCCAAATCTAGGTGTTTCAATCTACCCTGTTCTTTGGTCAGAATTAGTTTTTCACATTGCACTGTTTCTCTTTTATCTCAAACTCCTTAATTTCCTTTTTCATAGGATCACAGGAGATTACTAGGCTATTGTCCCAGAGGCCCTTATAAGCCTAGCCAAGAGTTTAGCCCATTTTTAGACAAATCAGCACCCCAATGCCTTTGTCTAGCAAGGACACAGGTGGAATCTCAGGGGTATATTTTCTGTTTCTCATCCAGTTATCCAGGTTGCGCTTAAAAAGGGGTAAAGAGGTACGCTGCTTGATGTAGAGAGGGAGTCTATTTCATAGATGGAGTCATCTCTGGGACACAAATCTGTCCCCCCCAACAAGTCTTGTTGATGTTGCAGACCAAATTGAGGCCTCACATGCAGGTTACTCGACTGGTGCTCAACTTGTGGATATGCAGCAGTCCCATCGAGGTGGGGTCCATGATTGCCTTGTATGCCAGACAGAGATCACCTCTAAGGAGTCTGTATGAAACTGAGTAGAGGCATAGGGCTTTTAGCCTCTGTATGGTAGATGTTTGAAGCCTGGATTCTCCTGGTGAGGAACCTCTGTGGTCTCTCCAACTGCTGCATGTGCTTTGTGAGGTACATGCTGAAAGGGGCATTGTATTCAATAATGGGCCTTATAAGGGAAGAATATAGCGATGTTATGACCTCCTTGTCCCTGGATGAGATACCCTTATTTATGAGGTGGACCATGTAGAAGGCTTTCCGTACAACACAAGCAACATGGTGGTCAAAAGTCAGGTTGCTCTCAACCTGGGTGCCCAAATCCCTCATGACTGACTGCATGCTTAGGACGTTGTTATTAAGATGATAATTTGTGGGAGGTCACTCTCTCCAAAGGGGATAATGATGCATATTTTGGTATTCAGCTTGGGGCCATGTTTCTGGCACCAGTCATTTGTCTGAGTGAGACCCTTTTGGAACATGTGTACATCACTAGGGGAATTGATGATAGCACCTAGGTTGCAGACATTTGCAGACTTGGGTCACCCATAGCCCACTGGTTTGGCCTGCACCTCAGAAAAATATATACCAAATAACAGAGGCCCCAAGACCAAACCATGGAGTATGCTGCTTGTTACGGGTCTACTGCTTGAGGTGGCTTCCCCTATTTTGATTAGGTAGGTTCTATCAGTGATCCGGTTTGCTACCCATCTCGTAACATATGGATTGATGCCTAGTTGAGAGAGTTTATCTATTATGCCCAAGTTGGGAATAGTATCAAAGGCTTTGGCGAGGTCAAGGTAGGCGGTATGCACCGTCTTCCCCTCGTCCATGGCTTTGATGACTGTCTCAAAGAAGTCAACCAAATTTAGCAAACATGATCTCCCCTTGATGAAGCCAAACTGTGTGGGATCAAGTGTTTGGAGGTTGCCAATGTCCTTGTTAATGAGGTCCATGAAAATCCATTCCATGGCCTTGCAGATCAGACTAGTTAGGCTGATGGGTCTGTAATTTCCTGAATCGATGGAAGCTCCATATTTGTGTAAAGGGATGACAGTGGCTGTCCTCCACAAAGCTGGGATGAAGCCAGTACTCAGGTTTTGGTTGAATAAGGTGTCTAATGGTGCTGCATGTTCCTGCATGAGTTCACATAGGATGCAGCCTGGAATGTTATCAGGTCCCACGGAGGCTGTATTTTTTTGACTTTGATAGCAGTGATGACCTGTTCCCTATATATAAGGGGAAGGGGGCAGGTACTGGGGATGTCCTGATTTACTGATGGGGGGCAGAGGGGTAAAGTTTTCACTGAATGTGTCAGCCAGCAAGTTTGCTATATCTACAGCATTTGTATATCTGGTGTCCTTGACCACCAGTTCTGAACACATCTGAGTGCTTCCTTTGAGGCTGCGGACATATGTGAAGAAGGCCTTGTGATCGCCTCTAGTAGATGTGGCCAATTTGGACTCAAAGCTTGCTTTGGAGGATTTCACTAGTACTCTTATGTGCTTGTTCAAGTGAAGGAAACATTGCTTCCAATTGGGCACCTGCTCCTTCTTAGTCTTGGACAGCAATTTTTTTCCTTTTGTTATACAATTTATTTATTGCAGATGTCCACCAGACAGGTTTACTCTTTCTTGCAGAGGATGATTTAGTCCTCTTGGGTATTCCTGATTCCATACATCTATATAAATGCTCATATAGTGCTTTGATGTAGTTTTGGATATTGGTGCCAGTTCCTACAGAGGGGGAGGGGGCTGTGAAGCTGTTTATACCATCCCACAGGAGGCTGTAATCAGATTTGGAGAAGTTTTTATGTCTGATCCTAGCTAGAGGGGGGGGGTTGAGGGAGATGGTGACTTTGAAAGTGACTGCTTTATGGTCGGATCTTATCAGGGAGGATGATACTATAGGGATGCTGCAGTGGTTACTCATGTTGGTTAGTACTGTGTCCAAGATATTATCACCTCTTGTGGGATGTACTGACTAGCTGTTCCAAGGCATTTGCATTGACAAAAATCAAGGAATCTCTTGGCATTTGTGTTCTGGCATGAGTAGCTCTTCCAATCTATGTTTGGGAAGTTAAAGTCACCCAGGACCAGGGTAAAGGGTTGAATCTTGATAGATTCAAGCAGGTCCAAATAGGCAGATTGGGCGTCTTGAGTCAGATTTGGGGGTCGATAGCTAGCTATGATTTGAATAGGGGTCTTGTCAATTGTTAACTGCACCTGGAGTGTCTCCTGTGTTTCATACTGTCTGACCATCCTGGAGGTGTGTATGTCTTTAATGTATATTGAAACTCCACCTCCTTTGGCTTTACTGCCCACAGTTTGCAGTCTGAATGTATGATAGGATGAGTAACCAGGTAAGACTGGGGTGTTCTCCCTAGATTTGAACCAGGTTTCTGTGACTGCACATAATTCAGCATTTTCCAGGTTTAGGAATGCTTGCAATGAGTGCAGTTTCGTGTTTAGACTCCTAGCATTTAGCAGAATGACCTTTAATTTGTTTTTTGATTAAATTTTCATATTGATGGTTTTGACCTCATGGCATCACCTAAAAAAAAGGCACTATGGAGGAGGCAACAGCCTTTGCCAGAAGCCTTTTGAAATGTTTATGTTGGTAGTTTTAACCTCATCACTTTTCCTAAAAAAGGCACTATAGGGGAGGCAAGAGCCTTTGCCAGAAGCCTGAAGCCCAGGTGAGACAGATGCAGGCCATCTCTGGCAAAGCATCATGGTCTGTCGATCATATCTTCCCAGGCTGCAGGTACTGGCTCCCCCTGGAATGACACTAGAAACCAATCCAATTGTTAAAGTCAATCATTTTCTGTTTGTATTGAGGCATCACTCTGGGTGACGGCAGACTTCTGCTTAAGGCTAGGGACATACCTGCCTGAGATATATAATCAGTGAGCTCAATCATGTCTGTCTTCATATAGTCCAGAGAGGTATGTCTCAAGTTATTCACACCAACATGGACTATGACAGAGTTATAATAGTACCTGTTGTTGAGAGACATGAGTGCGTATGTGATATGGCAGATTCTGGCACCTGACAGACAACTAACTGTGACCTTCTCCTTATCCAGCCTGGTGAGAAGCACATCTGTATGTCTCACAATGGAGTTTCCTATTACTAATATGTTGGGTTTATGGTGAAGCCTTAGTGGCTGTGAGGAACATGTGTGTGGACTATGAGTGGTATGTGGTGTGGAGAGCGTGTGTGTTTTTGTCTTGGCGGTCTCCTTTGTTTGGGTATTTTTATGTGCAGGACCTCCACATATGTAGATGTGTGTTAAGTAGGTATATACTTGCTTGAGGGGGAGAGAGCTTGGACTCTAAGTTCCTAACGTAATTGCATCTTTCACAAATTGTGTTCCTAGGTGGTAGTAGTAGATGGTTGTCCATGTACATGAGGCAGTTGCTATACTGTCTCAGGATGCCCATATCAACCAGACTGGCAGGAGAAACTGTAGGAAATTGTCCACCTATATTTGTCAGAATCTGAGGGAGAAAGTTCAGGGAGAGCTAAGGAGTGGACCTAAAGCCCAAGTGCTTAAACCAAAACTAAGAGCTTAGAATAACACTTAATTTAGACAGGCTATAAACAAGCACTAATAAATGCAAGAGAAAAGATGCATTTGAACACTTTAGAGTACAGGCAACAAGTAGCAGGAAAAAGCAAAGCAAGGGAGTAGTAGGAAGAAACACAAATTAGAAAAATATAAGCAGCTGATTAAAGTGTCTTTCTTTATAAAGTGGAAAGGGAGAGCATGGAGAGAGCAGGAACAGAAGATAATTCAAGGTTAATGGACTAAGGGGTTTGGCCTTCCCAAATGGTTTCTGTATTAGGTAGAATGAGCTAAAGAGATGTGACTAGGAAGAGTGTCCCAGATCAAATTTACAGTAGGGGTGGGCAACTGCAAAAACCACCAACTTTAAGAACACAACAACAATAGGGTGGGAGAAAAAAGTTTCAGCACAGATCAGGAAACAAAATTCAGCCAGCAAATATATAAATAATTCAGTCAAGCAAAAACAAAGACAGTGCAGAACACTGAACAGTTAAAGTGCCAATAAATATACTTTAAAGCTCTATATTTCATATTCTTCTATATCTGATCTTTCAGTTGATACATATAAGCCTTACCAACATATAGAAGCAGTGGAATCAAAACCATCATAACTGCTTGTATCTTATTGTTAATTCTCATAAATAACACTTTCCAATTCATTCTGTCTTATAGTCATTATACTGATGACCTGAAATACATCCATACCTTCTCTAAATATCTGCTCTCAGCCAGTATTCTTTGATATCTTGGCCCTCCAGACATGTCTTCCTTATTTCCTATTGTGTTCAGTGCTTCACTAGATGTTTTTCATTCATGCTACTGACAAGTGGTTGGTGCTTCATGGAGCTGTTTGTAAAGGCTTTGCATATCTGATGGTAAGCCAAAGAGGATGAATCCTGTCCAGCTTGAAATGTGAAAATGGCAGCCAAATGCATTTTATCAGGGATGCCGAAAGCTGCTGAAGGCTGTGGGGATGGAAGGCAAAAGGGGCACTTAGTAATCCAAAATGGCAGTTTTATTTACCTGTCTACTAGTATAACAGAAACATATTTATGACATAAGAAGCATATAGTGTAAATATGAGTTACGTTTGGAATGACTGCACAGAAATTTCATAGATACATACAAATGAAGCTAAAGTTGCACCTGCATGGTATGTGATCCAGTAGCCATACATTCAAAGGTTAGAGATGAAAGTTCAGGAGTGCTGTTAACACACTTGCTGTGGCCACACAGAGAGCAGCCACCACAGAAGAGTGGTGGAAAGCTGTGGAACACTTCCTTCAGACTGTTAAACATGTCAGTAAGGCTTTTTTCTAAAGCCTAAATGAAGTGTTTGGATTGCTGTTAATGCTCTAGTGTGTGACTAGAGCATAATAGTAGTTGTTGTTCTTCTTTTGGCTTTTCCCAGTTAGAGGTCGCCACAGCGGAACTCCGGTCCGCTAATGATTGGCAGTAGATTTTTTACGGGTGCCGAGGTGCCAGCTCAATGCCCAACCTTCAGCAAAGGCACACCCATTCTACACATCTTTCAAACGCTACTCGACCGCAGGGATGACATGCAGACTCCACACAGAAGGCGCTCCAGCCAAGAATCGAATGGGAGAACCTCTTGATGTGAGGCAACAATGCTACCGCTGCTTAACTAGAGCATAATAGTAGTAAGAGGTACTTAATAAAAGCTTGTTAAGAATCTTTCCAATGTCAAAGAATGCTTTATCCTGAAATTCAAAACATACTCACAATGGTCTGTACACTACAATTATTATCCTTCAAAATAAAACATAAAATTCATCACAGAACATCTAGATCTGACAGTGTCCACAACTCATGTTATAGATGTGAAGTTTGACACAGGCTAGAGCATAATAGTAGTAAACGGTACTTAATAAAAGCTTGTTAAGAATCTTTCCAATGTCAAAGCATACTTTTTTCTGAAATTCAAAACATACTCACAGTGGTCTAGTCATTATCTTTCAAAATAAAACATAAAATTCATCACAGAACATCTAGATCTGACAGTGTCCGCAACTCAGGTTATAGATGTGAAGTTTAACACAGGTTTATTGAGGGCTTCTGCCCTGAACTAACCTGTTCTACAACTGTCTCTACTTAGAGGTGTGCATGAAGGTTGCTATAGATTATGTTTGTGGGCAGTGGGGGTGGGAACGGTGAGATTATTATTTCTGAAATTCTTCTTGCAATCAAACCTCAGAGGTGTGCACAGAAGGTCACTGTAACTTATTTAGGACTAGCGGAAAGTCTGGTCATTATTTCTTGAATTTTCCTCACAATTAAACCTCAGAGGTATGCACAAAAGGTTACTTTGGCTTTTGTGGGGCTGTGACAATGTGGTCATTATTTCTTTAACTTTTCACACAGTCATACCTCACAGGTATATACCATCACTTTAGCTTATTTAGGGGCAGTGTGCTACCTGTGAACAACAGCTGGAATACATGACTGTGATTGTTTTTTTTTTCAATCACATAGCAGAAGTGTATATGCAGGTGGCTAATTTCAGAGGCAGGGGTAAGCCAGCATATTGTGAATATACATCTGTGATCAAGTTAAAATATGTTACTATACTCTGTGAGATGGATACACGGATGACAGCTGTCTTTTAGGGGTTAGGAGTAGGGATGAAGAGACAAGCTGTATGACGTGTAACAGCAGCAAGTTGAAATATATGACTGATGCCACTTACTCATTTACTTTCTTCCCAATCTAACATCAGAGGGATACACAGAAACTGACTATCTTTTCTTTTTGTATTTTGACAGGGAGGATAGGCACTGTTCTAAGATATGATTCATGCATCTTTCAAGCATTTATCTTCTCACTTTATTGGGATCTACTTTTTTGTCAACTTTGATCATTTAACCTTGGAAACAACTTATTTCTTCCTTGAAAGAAAAAAAAAAGACTGAATATCTTTCGTTAGTCATAGTTTTTGTCCATGCCACAATTGGATGGGGAAAAACTCTAAAATGTACCTCATAGCATCAAGAATCCCGTGGCTTTTGAGGCCCAAGCAGCCTCCAGACTATCAGCTTAATCTTATTTTCTCCAGAGTTATTGCACTGCAGTCTTGGCCATTAAGGGAGTGCTGAAGGGATGCAGCATGAAAACGAGGAGTAAGATTTGTTTTCTTTCTTTCTTTCATTAGCCACAAATTTTTTTTTCAAGCCATTTTTGTCTCAAAGGGTTTGAAAAATGTTCTAAAATACATCTCAGAACATCTAAAACCCAATGGCTTCTGGAAGGGGGGTATGAGGCCTCTGGCTTAATTTGATTATTTCCACCACTTTTGTTAAGGTGTAACTGTGGACAGTTAGGATATATTAAAACAATGCATACAAATCTGAAGAGTACAACAAGGTATGAGAAAATAAGAAAAAATTCATCTAAATGGTGTGGCAAGGACAGGACAGGGGAAACGTAGGGGGCATGGACAGCAAGGGGCCCATGGAGTTCTTTGGCAAGACTTTCATTTCACCAAAAGTCAGAGTCAAAAAATATTCAGCACTGTCCGGGACTGCCCCATATAAGGATATCAAGCAGTTCTGTTACCCTCCATAAAACACTTCATAACACTGAAACCCTGGACAAGAAAAAAGCATGCAGTATACATGGTTTAGTCAGATTTCTGGTATACAACAATACTTTTGATTGTATCTTTATTTACTACCACATATCATATCCATGGTTGCATAATAGTGCTAAGCATGCCCTTGCAGACACTCCTCAAGTTGTATAACTTCATTCTAGCTACGGGCTTTGTCACTGATGAGTGGTACACTGCAGTGATAATACACTTATAAGTAAGATATCTGGACAATAGATTTATCATCTGGAGGGATAATCCAAGCAAGATTAGTATTTTTCTTGAATATCTTAACAGTACCACTGATTTTTTTTGAATTTACATACAAAAAGAATGATGTGAGTATTAATTATTTGAAAGTCTTGCTTACCTAGGATGTAATTAATTGTAGGTATATATCAAACATTTACAGGAAACCTACGTATTCTAATTCATTCTTACATTATACTAGTTCCCACCCTAAATCCCAAAAGAATTTGTTAGGGTCGCATGAATGGTCTTCCCTGCAAGATGATTTCCTGCTGGAATGTACCTTATTGGAGATAATTTTTTAAAGAGGGAATATCCCCCTATTTATATTAAGGAAATTAAAACCAAGGTGATTAATAAGAGAAATAATGATTGTTTTAGACCTATTCTTAACTCATTGAATACAGGGATGGCCATGCACCAAAGTCACTCGAGGCATGGAATAACTCATATGAATGACAATTTTGGTCTATCATTTATTACAACTTTTACTATTGATCGTGTATGGGTTAGAGAAATTATTTTTAAAAACTGGACAATATTAAAAGAGGATCAAGTTGTCAGGAATATAATTGCCGATAACCCCTTGATAGTTTTTAGGAAAGGCTGTTACTTGAAAAAATTGTTTTTTTGCACATTAATAAGGCAACATCCCACATCATGAGTAAATGTGACAGATGCAGGTTATATCCATATGTTTTTACTGTCGAATTATTCAACATCAATGGCTATAACTTGAAAGTCGGGGGTAAATTTAATTGTGACACAGAGGGTATTATTTATGGAGTATTATGTCAATATTGTTTGACCTTTTATATTAGCAGAACAGAATATAAAATAAAAAATAGAATGTATGAGCATATGAATGAATTTAATAAACAGAAATCTACTAATGGTTTATTTAAACACATAACACAATATCGTGGGCATACCTTTAAATTTATTGTTATTGAGAAAATAAAGAAAAATCTTTTATTATTGAATGCAGTTGTTTGGCCGGGGCTTAATGAATTAGCTTCCACTGGATGTATTTTAAAATTGAAAGCTCAAAGTAGATAAAATTATTTGTTGGCAGGAATGTTTTTTCCGACACTTATTTGACATTGTCTTTTTATAAGTATTTTTTAGGTTTAAGTTTATGACTTTAAGGCAGTTCCATGGTTAACTGGTGTCATGTGACTGATTATCTATGTAAGTGAAATTTTACATTTTAATGGTGTCTAATGAAGTTTCATTATTTTGTTGGAGATGAAAGCACTTACTTCTTTTGAATAAAGTTTTTAAATATACTATATTTACATTTTTTGTGGACTGGAGGTCACTGTCTTTTGTGTTTTGTTTTGGTTAAGAAGTATAATGCTGCTAGTAAAAGTGTACAGTAAATGGAATAAACTGTACAGTAAATTGATGCTATTATAATTACTATAAATTGTGATACACATCTTTTTTTAAATACCTTTATTGAATTATCACTTGTGACAAAGGTAAACTTACATTCACATAAAAGCAATCAAAACATTTTAACAAGTTCACATTTACAAGCATTATACATCACATATATTGCTATATATCCTATAATCTAGGCAATATTACATAAATTATTCAATTCCTGCCTTCTCTTAAACCTCTCACCTCCTCCAAAACATCTCTCTGCATGTATCGTTCCCACAATTTCCATTTTTTGTATGTAATTTACTCCTACCCTTCTTTAAAGATCTCAGCCTCTGCTCTTTTATCACCATAATTAGACAATGTGCCTAGGCAATTCCAATTCTGTATCATAGTGAAGATGTACATCTTAGCTAAATTTCCAAACAAAAGACAGACTTTGAAAAGGTTACCTCGCAAGTGATCCACTGCTAACTCATCAAATGCTATCTCCAGGAGATTGTTTCTCCGTTACTCTTCACAAGTTATGCTTCCTCCATGTGCAGAGGGTGTGGGGGTCTGACACACCTTTAACTCCACCTTGGTAGTTCTAAAGAGTAAGCGGATTTAAGGGTCCAGCAGCCCCCCACAAATGGTACTAATAGAAAATACAGTCTATAAATATGAATACAGTGACCTGTAATGTGAACTTAAATTATATGTTTCAGAAGTGTAGATATAGTGAACTTATGCCAAAATCCAATGTCCATTTAGCTGAAACATGTTTATTGCTTGATTAAATTACAGCATCATCGGCAAGGTAGAAGTAACTGATAAATGATAGTGTTCCAGCCAATAAAATCAGTCACCTATACAATGTACAAATTAGCAATCATTACTAAAAATTTGGCAAATTCACAAAGGTATTTAAAACCTATAATATTGTAAGATGATATGCACATCAAATAAAAAAAATGTTAAGCCAAACTGTAAGAATGTACTTCAACTACATCACTTAAAAAGTTGTTTTTGAGTACGCGCCTGACAAAAGTTGACATGTGCATGCCAAACATGCCTCAACAGAATTCCCTGTTACAAACTAGCAAGAAAAACATAGTATTTTTAAGTAATACATTTATTTAAACAGTATTAAAATATGTTGATCAAGTTATAACAACAATAATTCATCCAGAATGAGGGCAATGACATATCTACATACTCTGGCAAAACTGGCTGTGATTAAATATGACATTGCTGGCCCACCAGTTTGACTTATTGCTTAGCCATCTAGGTTTTAACTGCTATCAGACAGAATATAGAACTTTAGAGTTAAGTCAATAAACTTCAACAAAGTTAAGGTTGTGGGGGTTTTGTACTCATTTATGAATGTATAGTTCTAATTGTTTTTTTTTTCTTGAAGTTGAAAAAAAGTAAAGACTAATAAAATGCTTAATTTTACTTATTGTAAAAATGTTACTTTCCTTTTATACATTGGTGTAATGCTGATCAGTGCTATTATTTCATCACTGAATTTTATTTGTGGTACCATTGTTCCTTTTGTAAGCTTTCTACTTGTTTATTAATGCTAACATTACATGAGCTAAGGTTTACTTGCAATAACTACCTTCTGTGTACTAATAAACAACTGGTACTTACGTATTATCGCAACCAGATTTTTAAGCAGGCATAATTTGCACTGCTGTCAGAAAACAAATGTATGTTGTATTGAAGATGGGTGTGTAAACTGCTAAATAGTACTCTAAGACACTGGTTAGGCAGCAGGACCAGGAATAATGATGGTAAAACATTATACTACAATAACTAAAGAATTAGGTGAACAGATTGGTCAACTGGATAACCAAATTAAACAACATAATGACTTTGAATGGTATAAGTACGAATATCAACGTACTTTTCAAAGTATAGAACAACATTTGGCTAAAATCAGACAAACAAAAATAAAAAAAACTGGAAAGGGATTGGTTGCAATATTGTGCAGGGTCAGCCAACCCCCCCACCCCCACCATCTCAAACATGGTTGAATCATCAGATTTCTAATTTGGGCAACAGTGGAACCATATTGCAAGGGGCCACTGCTATACCAACACCAACAACGGCACCGCAAAGTACGGTATTCATAAATAATCATTCCGATGCTGATGCAGAAGGTGATAATGTGAGAAGGAGTGAACGTATTCGAGACCACAACACAAATAATGAAATACGAAATAATAATAACCAACAGACAGGGGTTTCAAACACTAAACAGGGTTTTATGAGGGCCAACCAATGGAAATACTGGAACAAACAGAAAAACAACAACAGGAGGTGACCCTAAGGATCCAACATAAGGATACACCTCCTGTTGTGAAAAATAAACAGGGCGATTTCACTGTTTATCATTTTTCATTGTTCCGGGTTACCCAAAATTTAGTGGACATCCTTTCTAAAGGTTTGACATTCATTCCCGCACGGAAAATGGATTTAGCACAAACTATATGTGATCTAAAATTGTTTGTAAGAAAATTTAATTTGAAACAACTTTTAGGTACGCAAACCATAGCCACTAACCATCTTAGAGTTTCGAGCTGTTTTAACCCACCTTTGCATAATTTGTTATATGTATTTGCAAAAGTTTGTGAATTAGACTTGAGGAAATTAAAAGAAACAGAATCTACACACACGTACAACATAAGCAGGGATGAAAAAGAAGTCTTAGATCTCCTTCTGACAGCTAAAGTACGGGTGATGAATCCCGATAAGGGAGGGGGCTTAGTTTTTATGGATATACAAGACTATGAAAGTAGGATAAAAGAAATATTGAGCACTGATACTTATGAATTGGCTTCACTTAATGAATACAATAGGTCAAATCAACTTATTAAAAGTCTATTAAATGACCTATTTATAGAAGCAAGAATAGATCTGCATACATATAACTATTTGCAAATCTTAACACCAAGAGTACCCTGTATTTTTGGGGTACCTAAACTCCATAAGAGTATGACTAATCCCCCACTTAGGGCAATAGTAGATGGGAGAAATTCATCCACTTATGCTTGTGAAAAATATGTTGATTCCATAATGAAAAAATACGTGTCAACAGAAGAATTGATCTCAAAGGATTCCTGGGCATTTTTAGACAAATTAAATAATTTAGAATACAAACAGGAGTACAATTTTCTTACAGTGGATGTGAGGGAATTGTATAATAGTATACCCCATCAACAAGGAATAGAATGGGCGACTACGAGAATGAGACAGAAGGGTGCACTAGAGGAAGAAATCTCCCTAGTACAGGAGTTACTAGATATTATTTTAACTTATAATTATATTCTGTCTGACAATCAATATTATATCCAAAAGAAAGTGGTAGCGATGGGCTCACCGTGTGGCTCTAGTTATGCACATTTAGTAATGTCCTTTTGGGAACATGCATATGTATTAGGTAATGACAACTTCACAGAAGTAATTAAATTTTACACAAGATTTTTAGATGATATGTTTTTGGTGATTCAGGGTGATGAAGAAATTGCTGTAAATTTGGTAAAAGCATTAAATAAGACATCTGATTTTTTGCAATTCACCCATTCGTTCCACTCTAAATCCATATCTTATTTAGATGTTGAAATTATCAAAAATGAACAACAAAAAGGGTACGAGGCTAAAATATTCAGAAAGCCTACCTACTCTAACAAATTTTTGCACTATTCAAGTGCACATCCATTCCATCAGAAATGGTCTGTGGTGAAGGGCCAACTAGTCCAAGCAGTGCGGATGATCACCACAGAAGATAATTTTTCGGAGGAATGTATAAATTTGAAACATATGTTTTTAAGTAGAGATTACCCTTTAGATTTAATAGAAGAGTTAATACATGAAATCACATACAAAAGGACTAATGTTTTTTTATAAACCATTACTAAAGAAACATACAGATAGGTTCATCACCTTTATGGAACAAGAAACATCAAATGGATTGTTTACAAAAGCCTGAACTGCCCGGTTTTAATTCGGCATGTATCTTAACCTTTTCTTTAGACTATAATAAAATTAAAGAAATTATTATAAAAAATTGGAGTTTATTGAAAGATGACAATACTCTGGTATCAAAAGTAGGAGACTTGCCAAAAATAGTCTGGAGAAAGGGACTGAGTTTTAAAAACTTACTACAGAAACAAATAAACTTAAAAATGAGGAATTTGGGAATGATGCAGTGTGGTAACTGTCCGTACTGCTGTGTTATGGAACTTGGAATCACAATTGAGTTAAATGGCTTTAGATTAAATTGTAAGAATAGATTTAACTGCAACTCAAAAGGAGTTGTTTATGTTGCTAAATGTCAAGCCTGACCCTCTTTCTATATAGGTAAGACAGATCGGAGACTGAGGGACAGGGTGCATTTACATCTCAGGAGCATAAGTCAACACAAAGAAGAAAATACTCTAGCTAGGCATGTACTTGCACACCCAGATCAAAAGTTTAAATTTAAGGTAATTGATCAAGTCATTCATGATATGAGGGGTGGTCCATTTAGTTTACTGTTGGAAAAAATGGAACTAATGTGGCAAATGAGGCTGAATGCATATACAGATCCTGGTTTAAATGAAAAGTGTTCAATAATGTGTTTATTGAAGCTTAAAAGTTTGGATAGATAACATGTATAATTTATGTAAGTATAAATTATATGAATTATATATATATATATATATATATATATATATTTTTTTTTTTTTTAAATGTATTGATAAAATATGCACGTAAATATATGCAAGCATATTTTGTTTAGTAATATATTAGGTTTACAGGGTAGTATGTAGAGATGTCTTGTATTAGAAAATTATATTTTGTTTATTATTTTTCATGATTGTTTTTCATCATTTTATTATTATTATTATTATTATATTCCAAGGCAGCTAATATGGATGTGGAACAAAAATACCAACACAGGTTGTTTTTATGTTGGCAACATGAGTAATTTTAAAATGTTTTTACATGATTTTAGATAGCGAATTGTTTAAAAGTGTTTACAACTTTAAAATTTCAAATTTACTGCTTTACCATGTGATCTTGTGAAGGTTATTTAAATGCAGCTGGATTTTGTAAATGGTTTTTGCTAATCTGAAGAAGTCCAACAATACTGTTGGACGAAAAGCGCTTAAATAAATTTGCTTCGTTTATAAAGAGATTTGGCAGTTTAGCGGTTTCTTTGAACAGTTGGTCGTTTACATTTTAGTGGTTTGTTTACTCTAAGACATTGGTTAAGCAGCAGGACCAGGAATAATGGCAGAATTCCTCTTCAAGTTTAGCATCCTTTAACAACTTAACTTCATGTACAAAAAAATGAACTTCTGGATTTCTACCATGTGGAGACATTGTAAGGTTGTTGTCATCATTTTTGGACATTTTTGTTTTGGCTTGTTCAATTTCGACTCTCCGTTTGTTTTTGTTTTTTTTTTCACTTTGAAAATGTGATTGTTTCTTGTACGTTTCTCCTTGTACTCTTTATCCAAGGCAGGCGTGCATGTACATGACAATTACATAAAAACAGTGTGTGTGTGTTTTTATATATGTGCTATCCGCCAGTTAGTGCAAAGGGGTAAGCCTCCAAACCTGTAATTAAATGCTTCCTTTAATCCAAAGGTAGACGGTTTGATTTCTTTCACCTATGTTTGGCCAAAATGTGACTGAGCAAGTTATTTCTTCAGACACTGCTCCCTGGATGACTCTACAGTGCATAACAACAAAACATTTAGGAAGTGGGCATTGTAAAAACTGTTAAGCTGAAAACAAGCATATAGTTATATTTGGTGGCATGTGTATGAAGGGCTCGGAGAACAGTCACCCTTTGTCATAAGAATCCAGTTGTGATAATACGCAAGTACCAAACAACTATATCTCAGTGACACAGAAAAGTAGGTTCTGCTTTGTATACTTCAAGCCACTGCATATTATAACTCAATTAAACATTTCCATTTAAAAATACAATGTACAGTAAGGCAATTCATAATATTCATTAAACAAGCCACACCACTTTAGCATGTGCCATTGTCTCAGTGTTTTATCTTATATTTAACTTACAATTTTCTTGGTCTCTTTTTTTTCATCCACTTTTAAGTTAGCACTTAATGCATCAGTATACATAAAAAGAAAACAAAGAATATTAACAATTTTAATTTGCATGCATTATACATTACATATATGCTTTCTTTCTTTTTAACAATTATCATTTATTCCAACATTACATAAATTGCTCAAGTCCTATCTGAATATTATTTTTTTCTACCTACCCTACAAGAAAATAAGTGTGCCTGAGTAATGTACTTGGCTATCATGTTACAACTTCATACCCACCTTGTTTACTTCTCTACAAAGAAATAACCATTTGCTTATAACATGTTCTTTCTGTGAAGCTGCAGCTTTCTGAGAAGTCCCTACCACTCTCACTGCATCTGCCAGAGACCACAAGAATTTCTCTTAATGTGCTGCATATGAAGATATGCTTTATGTCAGTATGTAAGGAGGTAGGGTCATGAAAATACACCAACAAAGAACACCAGAGGAGAAATGTATATATTCCTGTACTTCAGTGCAAATGGGGAAAGGCAGCCATGTGCGTGCAGATTTTATCATGGACCTCATAAATTTCAGATGTTCTAATTTAGGTGAGTTGCATTTAATGTAACAATCCTTTGTAAGCAACATATTCACTCCTATAAATAAAAAAATAAAGAACCTCAAATTATCACTGTCTTGTAGCTGTCAAGGATGTAGTCACGTAGAAAGTATCACTTTACAGATTGGCTAACTAGCTCTTTCTGTAAACATAACTGTAACCTGTATTTAAAATTCTGACAGGGAGTAATCAATACAAACACTGTTCTCTCCAAGGCAACAAATGGCAGTGCATGCTGTTTCGTTACTGCCATGTAGGTACTTTAATTTGTGTGACAGATGAATGGCTGCAGAATAAGATGTCATTGTTTCCTTTAAACAATATATGCTGCATTAAAGTATATTAAAGCAGTATTATAGACTGGTTTAAAATAACGCTGGCCTGCTGAGGAGATTGGTATTTGTGTATTCTAAAACAACAATCAAATAAATTCTTTCCATGCAGAAACACATACTAATTAACTGAGTTTGTTTTAGATGGATTATTATACCATTGTCTCAGATATAAATGCAATGCGTATTTATAAGAATATGTCATGAGAATTCATGAAAACAATGATTTTGCCATTTTCTACTTCTTCTGCAGATTTGCATTTCCTGCTTATTACTCCACGTCATTTCTAAATGTCCTAATATCTTTGTAACTCACAGTTAAATTATAATGTCAAGTAGAAGTGGTCAGTTTTCCCAATAGTTTGTGCCAAACAATGGCTGGCCTGCATGGGTTTTCTGGAACACAATGGACTGAAAAAGTTGCAGAGTCAGCTGAAAAGCCAGACACATTGGTCTCAAGGTCATTTTTTCATTTTATTTATTTATTTGCTATTTATATGTCGTTTGC
Organism: Protopterus annectens; assembly: GCF_019279795.1. NCBI lineage: Eukaryota > Metazoa > Chordata > Ceratodontiformes > Protopteridae > Protopterus > Protopterus annectens. The sequence goes on from NC_056742.1 coordinate 153,395,112, forward strand.
CTTCAGTCTGCTCAGTCTTTGGCATAATCATTACCACAGCTGTCAAATTCCAATAAGTTGACTCAGGAACAAAGACAAAATAAAATCATGAGCAAATGCCTAAATAGGAAGTAGGAAAGATCAGAAAAAAATGTCTGTGCATTCGTATAAGTTATGCACCTGCACAGGTTCATAGGCTCATAAGTATTTACTAGGCTAATGACCACCAGGGCCTTTATAAGCCTAGCCTGCAATTCAACCCAATTGTGTCTATGTATAATGAGCATTCATTAGGAAGAGGTATGTTAGGAAGTTTCTCGAGGTAATGTGGGGAGGGTATGTTAGTTTGGGCATTACTGTCTGCCTCTTGCTATCAGAGATATGGGGGGCCAGACATGCAGTCAATTTCTGATTTCCCATGTGTTGGTCGAGGTTACTCTTAAATAGGATTAGGGATGGGCTCTGCTTCACATAGATGCATCTTTCAGAGCATGGGGATCCTCGGAGACACATATCTGTTTTACCAACATGTGTTATTTGTGTCTCAAGCAAAATTTAAATCCTTGGATCTAATGGCTCTGATGTGGTCTATCAGAGCTGGACCCGAGGATGCCTTGCACGTCAGGCATAGATCATCTCTCAGTAACCTGTAGGAGACAGAGTACACAGACAAGGCTTTAAGGCAGTCCATATAGAATAATGTGTTTATACCCTGGATTCTTCTGGTAAGAAACCTTTTTGGGTGCTCCAGCTGTTGCATATGTCTGGTCAGGTGCATGTCGAAGGGAGCATTTTACACACAAAGTGGCACTATGACTTCCTTGGACCTGGATGCCATGTTTTTGCTTACAAGTTAGAAGACATATAATGATTTTCTTACAGCTTTGGCTACATGTTGATCAAAGGCCAGATAACTGCTTGCATACATCCCAGAGTATCAGGTCATCTCTTAGGGGTGTCTTATTAATGGAGTAATTAGGGTGGGTGACAGTTTTCCCAAAAGGCACTATAATGCATTTCCTGGCATCGATGCTTAATCTGTGCTTTGGCACCAGTCATTTGTCTCTCTTAAGATGCTTGTTTCATGGAGGGAATCTATGACAGCTCCCAGTTTTCAGTCATCTGTGAATTTGGACAGCCAAAGGCCCTTGACATTTATTAGCCTTTACATCTAAGAAGTGGATGCCAAATAGTCCCAGCACAGAGACCTGAGGTACCTCGCTGGTGACTAGTAGTGGAGGTGGTATCTCCAGTCCTAACTTCCTTGGTCCTGTCTGTGAGCCAGATGGCAATCCAGCAAGTTATGTAGGGGTTTATGCCCAGTTCAGTGAGTTGGTCAACTATAACTGAGGAGGGTGCTGTATCAAACAACTCAGAAAGGTCCAGGTAGGAGGTATGCCCCGTTTCCACTCATCCATTGCCTTGGTGACATTCTCAAAGAGGAGGCATGACCTTAAAGCCAAACCAATTTGGGTCCAGTGTCTGAATGCTGCCTATGTCACTGTTGATCATTTCTATGATAATTTGTTCCATGGCTTTGCATATTAGACTAGTCAGAGTATCAGGTCTGTGTAGTCTCCGAAGTTAGTGATTGTCCACATTTGTGAAGTGGAATAACCATTGCAGTCCTCCATCTCATGGTACAAATATTGTTTTGAGGCTATAGTTGAAAAGTGACTGAAGTGGTCCTAATAGGTCATGTCATATTTAGGAGACATCCTGGGATACTGTCAGGGTTCACTGAGGCTTGCTTTAGTGTGCACCACCAGGACTTGCTCCCTGTTAACAGTTGGGGGTGGTTATGCTACTTGGGGGGAGGTGGAGAGGTAGGGAGTGAGGTTTGAGATGAATTTGTCAGCCAGCAAATATGCAGTGTCACTCTGCTCAGAAAACGTGGCACCACTGACCACCAGTTTGGCACATTGATGTGTGCTGCCTCTGAGTTTTCAGACACTGCTGTAGAAGGCCTTCTCGTTGTCTTTAGCCTGTGAGGCTATCTTGACTTAGTAATTCAACTTGTTGGGCTTAAGTAGTCCTCTCAGCTTCCTGTTTAGTTTAATTAGAGAGCTCCTATCATTATGGGAGTTGCTCTTCCTGATTTTAGCCATGACTTTTCTCCTTTTGTTATGTACCCTATTAAAGTTAGGATTCCACCAGTGTGTTTTGTTTTTAGACTTTCTTGTAGGCTTACTTCTAGTAGGTACTGCAGCCTCTATACAGTCATTTACATGGTTGTACAGGGTCTCTGTGATCAAGTCCACATAGATTGCTGTGAATGGGAGTGGCATTGAATGTCTGGGTTTCAATTCTCTCTCTACCTCTTCCTGTCTATAATACTGTCTAGTATGGCATAGCACAGCAGAGACAGGCTGTACACTGGCATGGAAATCCTTGTGTCATAGCTCCTTGGTGAGGGTGTAGGCACATAAAATGAATAGCCATGTAATCATACAGCTGCATACTGACATCATGCACACAACAGCCACTTGGTCTCAGCCAATCTACTTCATGGCTGGTTGAGTCTCAGGGACCTGTAGTCAATTCACTGCCACATAAAAGTGCTGAAGGAGTCCAGAACCAAGACTATGGCTCTATTTTACCACAGTTTTTCAAATTTTCAGATTAGAAGGGTCATCTTGTTCTTGAATTGCTATAAGCTTGTTACAGGACTTAAAATGGAAAGTACTATCCAGCTTGTTCAAAGGTTCAATAATTATAAATAAAAAGTACTCTAGAAAGACAAATCTAGGTCCTGGATAAATAAAAACTGATTTATAATGTTTAGAATGCTGTAGTGCAGGTACACCACCCTGAAACTAAGAATCTGGCAAAAGGACAAATACAGTATTGAAAATGAATGAATCAATGAATAGTGCTGTGGCTACTTAAAATCAAAGAAGTCATCAACCATTAAAAAAATAACAAGTTATCAACCACAGTGAAGGTGCGTCATTTCTGAGAAGGGAGATGTTAAAGCACCTCAGTGTATCCCATGCAGTGGAAAGCCAGAACAGCACCTTATGCCGGGTTCTAGACCAGATCAGTTACAAAAATCCCTGTCTTTGATCTCTGGCAATGATGTGGGGTGGAGTGCCCTGATGCAGAAGGGTCTGTATTAATTAACTGAAGGTACACTTCAGTGAACCTTTCTTTATCAAATGTTCATTTCAGCAAACATTCATATCCACAAAAAATTGCATAGGGAAAGGAAGCAGTTGGCCAGCAGCACAAATTTGCCCTTTTCCCCACTGTAGTGCAATCCCAGAGTTGGTATATATAGTTAGGGACAGCAGGTGGATTTTACATACTGTAGTGTTGTTTTGGCCAAGTGCTTAGTTTCCCTGTTTAAATTTTTTTTGATGAGAACCTTCACTGAAATTAATGTTCTATAATTAGAGTTCAATGAAGAAAGGTTCGATGAAGTGAACTTTCGATGAATTAATATAGACCTGGTGCAGAAATAGTACCAGCTGCTTGTTCAGGTTTCCGGAAGTGTAGGTAGCAGTGAAGTTAAGTGGAGTTTTAATGAGAAAAACATGATTATATTTTGACTAAAGCACATCACATAAAGAGCTAATTCAAAATCAGTGTTAAACATACAGGTTCCTTATACCATTTCAGATATGACAAAGGTGTGATCTCAGTCAGCACAACAGCAAGACAGGTACTTAAGAGGATTGGTTATAATGTTTGATAATGAGGCCAAGTAGCACTTGGCTGGTGAGTGACCAAACAGAAAATGGGGGTGTAGCTAGGCATATGCTAAGTATATCTTTTTAAAAATAACTTATTTTCTGCAAAGAAATGTACTACTACTACTGAAATACTGATCGTTTTTCATGGTCATATATTTTATGACTTGTTTTCAGGAGCAGGATGTCTGACTGGCTTCTGACCCCGTAGCACAGCTAAAAGTATCAAATCAATATCCTCATATTTTATATCAAATGTCAGTTTCAGTCTTCATTCCACTGCGGTAAAGAAAATTATAACCATTAAAAAAACAATCTCATGGTACATTTCAATTAATCACATTCCAAACAAGCCGCACTACAATTACTTTCAAAAAGAAAACTCTATTTCCATTTTATATGAACTCCCCACTTTTGTATATGCCTGTGCAAAAGGCAATCCACAATTCATTGTCTCCTGTCTCAAACTACTGAACAATAAATGTACTTTATCACCATTAAGCATTTGCCATACTAAAACTTTAAAACCACTCACTTACTGTGTTGCCTCAGTCTACCACGCTGAAAAAAAATCCAAGTCCAAAATTCCTCTAATAAGTAGAACTTGAATAATATTTCACCTTTATGCCCCCATTTTACATGACATCATATTTCTACCCAGTCCTGCATTCCTGCATTCATATTCAAATACAAGATAATCATAAACCTATAGTTTCATAAGCAAAAAAAATCCCCTAAAGACTTATGCATCAAAAATTATTTCCTAGAGGAGGGGGAAATACATTCTTTGTTCTACAAAAGAGAGTATAATTACAATTTTATCAGCTCCACCATGGCAGGGGCATTGCCCATGCTAACCATCCCCAAAAATGGGTGTTCCCTAGGAGGAGGCTATCCATTAAAAAAACGTACTTTGATTCTCAGGCAAAACAATGGCTTAGTAGTTAAGATCTCTGCCGACCAGAGTCCACTTACCTCCCAAAAACAATCTGCTGATTGACAACAATGAAGTGACCATATATTCTGCATTTACCTTTACTTTTGTGGCCTGGCTGTGGCTGAAGAGAGTCCATGAAGACCACATCACTTACCTGATTAACAAATAAATAAGATAAATCATTCTAACCAACATGTCCCCTTCCTAATTAGCTCATTCACTACTAAAACCCAGCACCACCCTAATCAAGTGGGACAATAAGTAGCTTTCACAGTAAATTTGCCTGACCCATCTAATACTGTCTAATCAATCATATCATAATATGAAACATCAAGCTTCTAGAATATTTTTACAGCTTATGAATTTGAATTTTTGAGTAACAGTTCTCAGAAAGCAAGAGGGAGAAAGAACACTTCTAGTGGATACAATCTACAATTATTTTCAAAATACACCAGTACAATAATAATTACAATTATACAATAAACTGTCTTTTGGCTTTTCCCGGTTAGGTGTCGCCACAGTGGAACTCCGGTCCGCTAATGATTGGCAGTGAATTTTTACGGTATCGAGTTGCCACCCCGGAACCCAATCTTTAAAGAAGGCACACTCACACACGCTCGGACCTACCTGCATGTCTTTAAATTCACTCGATGGCGGGGAGGACATGCAAACTCCACACAGAAGGTGCTCCAGCCGAGAATCGAACCAGAGAACCTCTTGCCGTAAGGCAACAATGCTAACCGCTGCACCACCGCAGCCATTCCCAATTATACAATAAAAATGAATAACGCAGACCAAGAAAAATACATCATAAGCATAATTTTATCAGCCATAGAAAATCATAGGAAAATTTAAAGCAATTGAATCTTGTGACTTCTTACATCTTGCCAAGACTCATCCTTAGAGTTTACTCATGTCTCAAGGATGGCATGCTAGTTAGGCTTGGAGTGAATTTGTGAGTACCCATTCAATCATCAAGCCCCATTTGATGGAACGTAGTGCATCACACTGTTTAATGTACAGGGAGGGTATGTTCTAGAGGTAGGAAGGGTACTGTGTAATGAACATCTCTCTCCATCATATTTTATTAATCTGCTGATGAATATTTAGGCTCCTGGTTCTGGTATTAGTGGGCCTATTGGATTTGTGGATATACAAGACATCCAGGACTACTGGATCTCAAATAGCCTAGAAGGTAACTCATAGATCTCCCATCGGGGGGGTCTATAACATACTGAATAAAGGGGCATTGTTTTCTGCCTTTCTTTGTAGCTTAGGATTTTTATACTGCTGATCTTCTTAGTTACAAACCTCTGGGGTCTTTGTCATTATTTGATATGCCTAACAAGGTATTTCCCAAAGGGTACACTTTACTCAATAACTGGACTAAAAAATGCTGACTATAAAGGAAAAAATATCTCTTTGGATATGAATGAATTTCCATTGGCTGCACTGTGTACACTGATTTCCTGACTACAGTTGCTACACGATGATCAAACAGAGGAAATAGTGAAAAATTATATTTATCATTCAGTAGTTTGAGAAAGGGAACTATGGGATTGTCCACTCCCCATGTTCCAAGCTCCCTAAAAACATTATCAGTTTGAAGTGGAGTTTTGTCTACCAATGTGAAAATGCTGCACTTTTTTTGCATTTAATTTGAGCCCATTTTTAGCACACCAGGTATTTATGAGTGTAATTTCATGCTGAAGAGTCTTGAGTATGACAGGGAAACAACAATGACTCCCAGTTTACAGTCATTTGCAGACTTGGACAGAAGTCTTGATTTCATAGTCTGGGTATCAGAAAAGTAAATGTTGAACAGAAGAGGTTCTAGCACTGAGCTCTGTGGGATATCACTGGTCACTTTCATACTCACTGATGAGGCATCTGCCATGTGCACTGTGTGAGCTCTGTCTTTTAACCAATTTTCTATCCATCTCATTATGTAGGGGTCTATTTTTAAAGTGATAAGCTTACTAACCTTGCTACCATGTGGAATGGTATCAAAATGCCTTGGCCAGGTCAGGGTATACCACATGGACAACATGACCACTATCAAAATCCTGCCGTACCCTTTCAAAGATGTTATCCAAATTCATAAGACAGGATCAATCTTGATATGTCGAAACTGGTGTGGGTCTAGCCTAATAAGATTTGCGATTTATTTTATTTATTGACATTTGTTTACTGGGAAAGTGTGACTGGATAATTTTATATGTTTTCAGCAGAGACCCCCAGGAGAATAGCTCCACAAATAAAAGAACATAAAATACATAGATTAATACAAATATTAATACACATGTAACGTAGAATAATACACATGTATCATCATTAAAACAAGATAAATAAAATAATCATGTACCAGTGAAACATGCTCACATGTTATAAGTGTGAGAGTGTATTACTCACTCACAAAGCAAATATCAGAGAGGAAAATTCAAACAGTTGATTAGGAGGAGGAGAGGGGACAGTGAGAAGCATATTTGTTAGGTAATACGTGGAATACATATGAGAGGGAGGAGAAATGAGTAAAAACAAGATCAAGGGTAATAGAAATAAAAACAAGAAAAATAAAAACAGGGGAAAGGAGTGATATGATGTGTATATGTATTAGAGGAGAAGGAGCTACAAGTTTAGCCAGGACAGCAGCAAGTGAAAAGCCAGGAGTCAGAGAGGAATTCTTATAATTGCAACTTAAATAAATATTGCCATGACTTGTGTGGGGATTGTATTCCAGACTGTTGCCACACAGTGTGAGCAAAGATTTTGACCACAGTTTTTTGTAAGGCTTTTGGATCATCATCATCATCATCATCATCATCAGCCCCCTATTTCCCATTTTTTCTACATGGGGTCGGGGTATTATGTTAACTGTCAGCAGTTCTCTCGATTCAGTGCCACACTCCTGCCTCACTGTAGCAGATCTTCTTTCACATAATCCATCCATCTCTTTGCTGTACATCCTCTCTTCCTTTTACCTTCTTCCTGTCTTTCCCAAATCTTCCTCACCAGATTGATTCTACTTTTCTGCACTTGTTCAAACCACCATAATCTGTTTTCTTTGATCTTTTATGCAATTGGAGCTACTTTGGCTTATGCTCTTGTGCCCTCATTTCTTTGACTGGCCTACAGTGTGCATCCTACCACCCTTCTCAAGTACTTCATTTCCATCACCTCTAGCTTCTTCAACTGCTCTGCCATTACAGCCCAGGTTTCTGTACCATACAGTAGTACTGGTTGCACCACTGTCTTGTACCTTACTTTTCAGCTTCTTTGGCATTCTTTTGTCATAGACTACACCTGACACTCTATGCCAGTTGGCTGCAGCTCTTCTGATTCTAGCTTTGACCTCTTCATTCAGACTTCCCTTCTCCTCAACCACCCCTCCTAGATACTTGAAGCTGTTTACCTGTTCCTTCTATCTCTATTCTCAGCTCCACATCATCTGCATACAGCAGCTTTGTTGATCTGTCCCCTCTGGCCCTTTTGCTAATGTAGTCCATCACCAGTATGAACAGCAGTGGGCTCAGAGCTGAACCTTGGTGTACACCCATTCCCACTGGGAACCCCTGGCCAAACACTGTTCATATGTCAGTTATTGGGTCCTTGTACATAGTCTGCAGTAATTCTACCAATGTTTCTGAGACTTCAAACCAACACAGAACTGCCCAGATCAGCTTACTTGGGACCTTGTCATATGCTTTCTCCAAGTCTAGGAATGCCCAGTTGGACTCTGTCCTCATCTCTAGCTTCTTCACAAGTATCCGTCTTACTGCAAACATCGGGTCAATTGTGCTGCATCCTGATCTGAATCCTAACTGCTCAGCTCCCATCTTATATTCTACTGTTGTGCGTATCCATTTATCAATCACCTTCTCCAGAACTTTCATGGAATGTGATAGGTGTTTGATGCCTCTGTACTGCCCACAGTTGTGGATGTCCTCTTTGTTCTTGTAAACTGGCATGAGTATGTTTATTCTCCAGTCAAATGGGATATGCCTTTCTCTCCACACTGCTATTAGTACCCTCAGGAGCTATTAATAGCAGTGTGGAGAGATAGACGCATCCCAGATTTGTAAGGCTTTTGGATGTCAGGTAGATTTTTCTCAGAACATAAAAGGTGATGATTTGGGAGGTAGTGGTGGAGAGCTATACTTATACTTGGGTGAGAAGTGGGATTGAATATAATTTTGTGTTAAGAGAAGTTGAGAATAATTGTATTGGTGGAATAGTTCTAGCTAATTTAGAGTTTTTAGTGCATAATAGTGATGTATTCTGTGACTTGTATGAGCTGCAAAACTAGCTAGCTTATTGTAAGTTTTATGGTGGCCTGGAGGTTTGGCAAGATGGGAGAACCATATAATAAAGACGGGATTAAGTATTTTGTGGGAAGAGTGACTTTGGTGGATACAGTAAGTAATTTGGGGGGGCACTGTATCACATTCCTAGTTTTTTTGTGTGTGTGTTTTTTTATATTGCTGTATATGTAGAGGTCATATTTGAGGATGTCAACTATTGCAGCACCCAACAGTTTTGTATGGGGCACTACCTCAATTGGCATATTGCTTAGAAATGTGATCTTAAAGTTATTTTTCTCATGGGTAAGTAATTTGGGGAAAAATAAATTGTGTTTGGTTTTATTTAGATTAAGAATGAGTCGGTGGTCACAAAGCCAGTTAAAGACATGCTGTATAATCTTTTCTAAATTTTCTAGATTATCTGAGAGGCAGATTAGAGTGGAATCATCTGCATACTCTACAATGGATGCTTGTTCTATAGAAGTATGAGGATTGTTTATAAAGATATTAAATAGAATAGAACAAAGGATAGAACCTTATGGCACACCTGTAATGATGGGTAGGTAAAGCAGAAAGGATAGAATTTGATTACGTGGTAGCATTCTGACAAGTAATTATTTCTTTGAAGAGGTTGTGAGAGTAGTGGGAGATTTTTTTAACTTTTTATTAAAAATTTTAACAAACACTAAACAAAAACAATATTTTTTACAAAACAAATAACTATGTACACAATTCCATAACACGAATAACATATGTGTGTGTGTATATACATATATATATATATATATATATGTGTGTGTGTGTGTATAGGTATATATATATATATATATATATATATATATATATATATATACTTTAAAACAATCGATATTTCTTAAGTTTAAGCCAAGATTTATAACAGTGTGTGATGTTTGATGTTTTCATCTTTATACTACGTAATTCGTTCCTACATACAATTTTTAATAAGTTAGTAAATTCAGCATGAGGGAGTAGTTTTATTTTTCAAGTTCTTTCTTCTTATTTTCCTAGCTATTGCTAGTATAGACCAAAGAAGCGCCACTTATGTCTTAGGAATAATTTCAGGATTTACATTATTAGATAAGACCAGTGATTTAGATAAATTACACCCATGTGACCACAACGCTTAAATAAAATTATTGATTTCTTTCCAAAAGGGATAAATTACTTTACATTCATACACCATATGCACTCAATCTGCTAGACTGTCCAAGTCACATCTCCAGCAATTAATCTTACCTGATTTGTACATTAATGTAATTTTATTTGGTGTAATAAAAGCTCTAATTAAAAATTTCCAAGTAAACATTTTCCAGTATAATGAAAATGTATTTTTTTCTGCTGATTTTAATGCTATCTTCTTATTTTCATCTGAAAAAGTTTCATTATTAATTTTTGTAGAATAGCATTATCTGAGTATAGAGAATCCAATCTAAGAATTTTATAAATCATTGATAAACAAGACTTATTAATTGATTTATGATTAATATTAATTAAAAATTCTAAAATTTTTGGATAGGATTCAGAATTTAAGTTAAATAACATATTTAACTTCATAGTAACATATTCTCTACAAATCTGTAAAATTAACCAGTTATTAGAATCTGGATTATATCTAGAGAGAAGACTCTCTGTAGAATGAAGTTCACTCCCATTTAGGAACTGATCCCAATATATTATGTTATTCATTTCATTCTTTAATAACTTAGAACTTCATCAGACCAAAATGAATACATAGCAGACACATTTAAAAAGTTGGCAGTGAAATCACTCTTCTAAATTAACCAATAAAAATCTAGTAAAATCAAAACTACATCAATTAAATATGAACCATTCTTAAAAAAACATTTAATATTAACAGTCTCATTTAAACCAGGGGGGTTATCTGCATTTAATAAAACAATTATTTAATTGTTATAGTTTGGATTTTACTAGATCTTATTGGCTAATTTACAACATGTGATTTCATTGTCAACATTTCTTATATGTTTCTAAACATTCATTATATATATGCAAAAACATTCATTAGTATATGCAATTGGAAATATTGAAAAATTAAATCTTTAATAAAATGATTAGTATAAATAAACTTCAAAAAATAAGGCAGAATATGGTTAATATAAGGAACATAGTATGAAATACTATTTCCATTTATACAATAATCTTTTAAAAAACAATCAAAACTATTACGAACAATTTGTGTCACGCGTAGTAACATATTTATTACTACAGAATACAATTTTTGATGTATTTATTTCCATTTTGATTCATATGTTGTATTAAGCCAAAGTGCAATGATTGTAATAGTAGTTGAAGTACTATATAATTCAATATCTGGAAAACCTATGACACCATTTACGCTACTTTGCATATGCCAATAAAAATCTTGGTTTATTTGGATACCAAAGAAATTTGAGAAAAATACTATTTATCTTCTTCATAAGTTTTGATGGAGTTAAAATTAATGACTATGACAAATACAATTTTAGGAAGAATTAGCATCTTGATCAACATCAGATGTTCTTTCCAAGTAAAGAAAATTTTATTCCAACTAATAACTAACTGGATAATTTTGAAATGACTAATACTATATCTTTACAATTTGAGGTAATAGTGATACCAAGGTATTTCATTTGAGTATTTCTCCAATTAAAATTACTATAGTTTTTACATGAGCTTTTTAACTTCTTACTAATTGATAATGCATCAGTTTTATTATGATTAAATGTTAAACTCGAAATTGTTTCAAAATGTTTCATGGAACTAATTATATGCTCTAACAATGTTTATCTCCTATTGTAAGAAGAATTTGTTTGTGTCTTTCGGCTTTTCCCAGTTAGGGGTCGCCACAGCAGAACTGCGGTCTGCTAATGATTGGCAGTAGAGTTTTTACGTGTTGGCTTGCCAGGCCTAATGCACAACCTTCAATGAAGGAATGCCCATTCACGCATGTCGCCACACAGAAGACGCTCTGAGAATCGAACGGGCAACGTCTAACTGTGAGGCAACAACACTACTGCAGCACCACCACCGCAGTCCCCTATTGTAAGAAGAATATCATCAGCAAAAAAGTTGAATGTTTAATACAAAGTTATCAGCTAAAGATATGCCTGTAATATTATTATTTGCTCTAATAGAATTAGCAAAAGGTTCTATTACTAATGCAAATAATAATGGTGATAATGGGCAACCTTGTTTCATACCTTTTTGTATTTTAAAAGAACTAGAGAGAAAGGAACCTTAACAAAGGCATATGTTATTTTAAAGCTTGGAGATTAGTGATATAAATTAAACTGAAAATTTGTATTCTTTAAGTACTTTAATTAGATAAAACCAGTTTACTGAATCAAATGCTTTATCTAAATCTAAACTTATAATTGAAAGTTCTTTCTTATTTTTATTAGCATAGTCTATTAAGGTGTTTAGTCTGATTACAGTATCTTGTGCCTATCTGTTTAAAATTAACCCAGTTTGATAATTATCAATTAATTTTGGCAATACTAAATTAATTCTATTAGCTAAAATAGACAAACAATTTATGAGCAACATCTGAAAGGGAAATAGGATGATAATAACATTGAGTAGGATCCTTATCTTGCTTTAATATAGGTGATATAAGACAATATCTCTGTGATGGGGAACTTCGGATGTTGTTTTAATTTCAATAAAAGCTTTTGCTAATATATTAACTACATTATCTGGCAATAATTTATATAACTCTGGAATGAGTCCATCCAACACAGGTGGTTTATTATTCTTTAGTTCTTTAATTTGATCTTTAATTTCCTTTAATGAAAAGGGTCAATCAATTTTTTTATTTGTTCTTTTGTTAGTTTTATTTATATATTTTTCTTTAACAATGTATCAATTATAGTACTATTTACTAAATTATTGTTATTATTATTTATATTTTCATAATACTTCTTAAAGCACTCAAAGATGTTCTTTATATCTGTTTTTCTTTCATACTTATTAATTTGATAAGATATTTATTTGATATGATTTAATTTACTCATTCCTTTAGATCTAATTGCTAGTTTGGGCAAACTCGATGGATTAGTTTAATATGTTTGAAGCTTTATTTTTTTCTAAAGTAATTGATGACTTATGATTTAAAATTTCAACATATTTTGTATTTAATTTTTTAAATTCTAATTGAATTGATATATCATTTGAATCTAAACATAACTTTAATTTATCTATTTTAGACTGTAGTGCAGATGTGTCCAACCTGTGGCCTATGGGCTGCATGCGGCCCTCAGAGCTCTTCCATGTGGCTCGTGACCTTTAACTGTAACTTCAGTGTATGCATACCCCAAAACACTTTTTTCGCTTTTTTGCACCCGTGACCTGTAACTGCAACATCGGTGTGCGCATGCACCAAAGCACCCTTCCCGTTTTGTTGTTTTCCCGCAGAAGTAGGATCTGTGTGTTTGCGTCACTGTATTTCACACTGAAGAATGTGTGTGTGTGTGTTCATGCTGAAGAGGGATTTGTGTACTGATTTGCCATCGTTGCATTTGAAAAGGACAGCACCTAACTGTATTAATAGGTAAGTGCAGAGTGAGTGCATGCATGAAAGCAAAATGTTTGTGTGTGTGAAAGTAGAAGAGTGTGTGTGTTTGTGTGCATGAGAGAGAGAGTTGTACTGATTTAACATACTTGTCAACTGTACAGATTTTCGAAGAATGTCTGGATTTTTGTCTCATATCGTTTGCAAGTTCTGACATTCAAGCTGAATATATCCATAGCCCTTACAAGTCCTTTTCCTACTGGGCTGATATTGTTTGAAGATGTACAAATCAACAGACATGGCTGATCAGTATGGTTTTGTATGCGTACCTGGAGATAGGATGCTATTAATGGGGAAACAGATGACCAAACAGAGATCATAAAGTGTACCATACCTCTCAACTGTACAGATTTTTGCAGAATGTCCAGAATTTTGTCTCATATTTTTGGCTTGTTTTTCATAAAACTGTGGTTTTCTTGCATACTAGTATGGTCAATAACTGGAATATTATTTTAGTAGACCAGGATATAGCCAATATACTGGGGACTCAACCCCCATTTGTGAACAAAATGGGACATAACATTAAGAGTTATCTTGAGAGAGGTCCCACAGTTAAGGCCCCTATTTATAGGTCCACCAAAAAATGTGGAAGTTGTAAGCAATGTTATGCTATATTAGAAGGAGGAGGAATTATTTTAGATAATGTGAATAGGACTAACATTAGATTCCAACAAGGCAATTGTAATACCAAATTGATTATACATTTAGCTAAATGTACTATTTGTCCAGCATTTTACACAGGAAAAACAGAAAGGAAGTTTAATAAACGTATTTATGCACACTTGTACAGTACCAAGACTAAGGATGTTAACAATGCCCTATACAGGCATGTTAAAAAATGCGGGGACAAACATCATTTTAAATTTGCTATATTGGATAGTGTTCATATTGACCCCAGAGGGGGTGATTACAAAGGAATGCTATCTTATAAAGACATTTGGTGGCAACTTTACACTGATGCTTCCACAACACCAGGGCTAAACAATTACATTACTATTAAGCTTTTTTTGAATATTGCCTGACAGTACACATTTTTTATATTTTTTATATTTTTATACTGTTTAGGACATTTAATTGAATTTAAAATACTCAGATGTATTAGGATGTCCCATAAAACATTTATATAAAGAAATGAAGTGAACAATGTTGTCACATTAAAGTACATATATTATATTTTCCACTACTTTCACCAAATTGAATGTTTGTAAGAATGATAGATATATTTGTATGTTGTTTCATTTGTATGTGATGTACTTGAATAAGTTAATTGAGTTTTAATATTTTGGTATATGTTGTTTTAAATTTCAGCGCATTTGGCACCAAAAAGTTTATTTAAATGTTAACAGTCTTTGGAATGTTGTTCTGATGAAGCTCGCTTTGTTGCGAGTGAAAGCTCTTAACCAGTTGGATTATTTTTTCAATAAACCGTTGCTTTATTTTATGTACCAGAGGAGATTTTTATTTCACTTTTTATTTATTTATTTATTTATTTATTTATTTAACATTTGTTGACCGGGAATGTCCGACTAGGTTCCACAGAGCCTGTTTTCAGCGGAGGCCCGGGGAGAAATGCTCCACTTTTGCAGCGGTTCACCATAGTTTTGAGGCTGGCGTTTCATGACACTGAGGACAAAGCGTTCATCATTTTTTACATTTTTTGTTGTCTTTCTTGAACGCTTTTGCTGTTTTTTGTTCTTTCATACCAGTAGCAAATTACTAAAGACTTAAGTTAGAAAATGACAGTCATTTCAATTTCAGAATTCAGACCCTTCAGAAAATTTATGCTAATGCAAAACCTGCTATTCTATCAGCTTTCTAAGTCTGTAATAGCAATATTTAAAAACTGTCCCTATTTTTGGGGCTTTGTCCACTTTTATTTATGGCTTTGTCCAGATTTTGTACTCTAAGAGGTTAAGAGGTATGAATGTACCCAGTGTGATAGTGGAAAATAAGTGGGTAAATCGTATGAGTGGTCAGACTTACACAAATATCCTTTTTTATTGAAAATAAACCTTTATAGTCATGATCTACAAATGATGAAGATTTTCTAAGCTTTATGGACATTGTTCATGTGGATCTAGGACTATTTACCGAAATCACTATTTACCAAAAGGCAAATGCTCGTACACAGTTTTGCGAAAGTGCTTTTCACCGAAAATGCACTTTCACTAAACGTTAATAAAAAAAAAAAACAACATTAATCACGTACTCCCTTACTTTTATATTCTCACCCTGAGATCGCACTACAG
>NC_056742.1:153800145-153810145 GCF_019279795.1 Protopterus annectens
CTATATGTGCCATCATGTGTTGTTGTGATGATGTTCAACTGAACAACTGTGACAGACAATATAGTGTCTGTCCCTGTGGGTAGTGGGCCATAGCCCTTAACTCTGCAGGTCAGCACTGACAGATAGGATGCAAGCCATCATAGTGTGTGTTGTGTAATTGGAAGTACGTATATTACATGGCCAATAGCTGGTGGTAGAAGTAATGCCATCATAGGTGCATAGATTTGGAGGTCGGTACTAAGCTACTGGCCCTAGGGCCTGTAGAAGCCTAGCCAATAGTTACCCTGGCTTTTGCCACGCAAGAACTTTAATCTCCTGTGCCACTGTCGAGCAGAGCCACAGAAGTGTTCCGTGGTGTGAAATCCCTATCTCCCTGCCAATCATCCAAATTTGACGAAGAGTGCTACTGAGGAGTATTGTTTGATATAGATAAGTAGTTAACTCCACAGTATGGGAAGTATCCGGGACCGGAATGTATTCCTCCAGCATGGGTTGATTATTGTGGTGACAAGGTGCAGGTCCATACAGCATGCAGCTCAAGAGGGATTGGGATAACTAAGTGGAGCATGTCCAAAAGCACTGGGTGTGACATAGCTGTGTATGTTAGGCAGCAATCGCCTCTGAGTAGGCGATATGCGACAGTAAATCTGCAGTTTAATGACATGGTGTGTATAGGGCATCTGTTTGAGGTTGGTAATACTCTATGTGAGGTAGTTGTGTGGCCGTTCCAGCTGTTGTACATGTCTTGTGAGGTGCATAACAATAGGAGCATTGTACTCTAGTCGTCACTCATTAGACCCATTATAGACTGGAACAATGGCCTATTTCCCCTGGATGAGAAACTCTTTGTGATGAGGTGTGCCATGTAGAAGGATTCCCCGACTACTCTGGCAATGTCATTATCAAAGGAGAGACTACGATCCACCTGTGTCCAAAGGTCTCTTATCACACTTAGGTTGACTACTGCCTATGTGTTAGTTCATGGGTACAGAGTTTTCACCAAAAGGTATGACAATGCACTTGCTGGCCTTCAGCTTCAGCCCACAGCTTTGACTCCAGCCATCTGTCCTAGCGAGGCCCTTTTGTAGGATGTCCACATTGTCGAGTAGATACCAAACAGGAGAGGACCCGGCATTGAACCCTGTGGTACTCCACTTGTTACTGGTCTGATGTTGGGCTTGGAATCTGCTACCTTCACAGTGTGGCGTCTTGTCAGTGAGCCAGTTGGCAACCCATCTTGTCACATACGGATGTATACCTAGTTTAGTGGGTTTCTATACAATTCCAGAGTGGGGGATCATGTTAAATGGCATGGCAAGATCAAGATAGGCTGCGTGAACCACTTTACCCTCATCTACAGCTTTGCTGACTGCTTCCAAGCAGCCCATCAGGTGTAGGAGACATGATCTGCCTTTTACCAACCCAAACTGGTTGAGGTCCAGAGTTTGGAGATTACCAATGTCATTGTGTATAGGTTCCATGATGATACATTCTATAGCCTTGCAGACTATGCTCGTCAGACTAATCGGGTGGCAGGTCCTGTGGTCTGTGGTGGCTCCCCCTCTGTGGAGTGGGATGACCGTTGCTCTGCACCATTCAGTGGGCAGACAGCCTGAGATAAACCTATGATTGAACATGGCACTTCGGTGGTGTGCCAGTTCAATTTGTAGTTTTAAGTAGAACACAGCCTGGGATGTTGTCAGGTGACATGGATGTCGTGTTCTTGCCTTTGGAGTGTGCTTCCCTGTGCAGCTGTGAGTACAGGAACTTTGCATTCTTCCAGTATAGAGATGGACCCCCTAGGGTATGAGAGGGGTTAAAGGCAGCACTGAACTTATCTGCCCGGATGTTAGCAATATCAGTGGGTTCTGTATATTTAGTGCAAGTGTGCTATAAGACAGAGCAGATGCGAGTGTTAATGTTGAGTGTCTTGACATAGCTATAGAATGCTTTGTGGTTGTCCTCAAGAGTCCGTGGCGATTTTGTTTAAGTAGCTAGCTTTGGAGGACCCTATGATAGATCCAAGCTTCTTACTGAGGCTGACCAGGGACTTCCTCCAATCATGGGGTTTTACTCTTGTTTTGCAACAGTGCATTTCTTCTGTTGTAGAGTTTGTTTATGGCAGGGGACCATCAGATTGGCTTCCATTTCATTGGAGGATAGCATCTTTGTTCTGTTAGGGATTGCATGATCCATGCACTCGTGTAAGTGCTTATAAAGTGCATTTGTGTAGGATTCAGCAGTCATACCTCTATTGTCTGTCAGCATGAGTGTCATGCAGTTTCCCATATTTGTCTTACGAAGTGTGAAGTTGGCTTTGGAGACCGTATTAACGATGGATTCCCTAATGGGGGTTGGGGGCTTGTGTTTAGATCTGACCTACGAGGAATTGACCTGTGGTGTAGAGCACCGGTTTAGCAGGTTAGTAATGACCAGGTCTAGGATATAGCTGCCCCTGGTGTGGGTGTGGCTAAGTTGATCCAAGGCATTGGAATTTATGAATTCCAGAAAACGTTGAGCACAAGGGTTGGTACAGGACAACTTTTCACAGTTAATGGTTGGGTACGTGAAATTGCCCATTATGAGGGTGTTAGGTTGTACCCTAATATATTCCACTGAGTCAAGAAATGAGGAGTGGAAATCCTGGGGCATGGCGGGTGATCTGTAGCAAGCTACAACTTGGATTGGGGCCTTGCCCAGAGATAGTTGCACTTGGATAATCTCGGATGTATTATGCTGAGCAACTAGCCTGGAGGTGTGGATATCCTCAATGAATATGGCCACACCTCTGCCTTAAGGGTTATGGTCCAGGTTAGGTGTCCGAAAGGTGTGGTATGAATTAGAGTCTGGTAATGCAGGGGTACTCTCTGGATCCTTGACCCAGGTCTCTGTCACTGCACAGATGTCAATGTTCTCATTCTAAGGAGTGCCTCGAGTGAGTGCATTCTGAGGTGTAGACTACTAACATTGAGTAGCAATACCCTCAGATTTTGCTTGCTTGTACCTGTTACGGTGGTGAATTTGTCATTTGAACCCTGCCTAAGAAAGGCACTACAGAGGTGTCGACAGCCTTAGTCAGTACCGGGAATCCCAGGGGAGACAGGTGCAGGTCATCTCTAGCAAAGCATTGTGGTTTGTCCATCATGATATTCCAGACAGATACTGGATCCCCTTACAATAACACAAGAAGCTTAGCCAACTGTTAACGTTAATCATTTTGTCATTGTACCATGGTATCATTCTGGGTGATGGCAAGATGATACACAGGGCTAGTGTCATACCTGCCTGGGCTACAAAACTGGACAACTCCTCCATGTCCCTTATCATGTAGTCCAGGGAGGTACAGTCCAGGTCATTCACACACATGGAGAATGACAGAATCATGGTTGTACTTCTTGTGGAGTGACCCGAATGCATGCGTTGTGTGTTGGTTCCTGGCACCATACAGGCAGCTGACAGCAACTTTCTCCTTGTGTAGCATAGTGAGTGGAACATTAGTGTGCCTGACTGTAGAGCCAGCCATGACTAGAGTGTTGGGTTTGTTGTTATGCCTTATATGCTGTGGTTGAGTAGCACACTGGCATTGTGGGCTATGTATCATTTGGGTTGTGTTGGGGGGGGGGGTTGCTTGCTTTTCTGTTTTGGAGGTCTATGTTGCTTGGGCAGGTGTTTACTGAGAGCCTACTCGAATGTAGGTGTGTGTTTGTGTTTCTGTGTGTGTGTTTTGGTGATGTAGGTTTTCAGGGACTATGTGATGAGTGTGGTGTGGTGCAAGTGTTCACCTACTCCTTTTGACCGTCTAGTCCAGTTTTGGATTCCAGTTTGGCTATATAACTGCATCTCTCACACCTTGGCTATATAACTGCATCTCTCAACCTAAGCACTTAAAAAGCATCCTACAGTCCAGCACTTGTGCAGATCTAAAAGCAAGCACTAATATTCCCCAACACTTGATTGCCCAGCAGGGCAAGGCTCATTATTCACCCCTCACCAACCAAGTGACTAAGCAAGTCACCCTACTATTCAGGCATGAACAAAGGACAATTTCAGGTATACTCTCCAGTCCAGCTGGTGAACCTGGGTATCCTGAGGCAATGTTACAACTGCATCATGTACACAGACAACCCTCTCCTCCTACCACAAAACACTAACATATGCGAGAAATGCAATTATATAGCTAAACTGGAGACTAAGCTCTCTCCACCAAAGACTGGAACAGGCAGTCATGAGGAAAAGGTTAACACTTGCACCACACCTCCAGCCTCACAGAGACATACTAAACCAGCACTGGCAAAAAATACACAAATACACGAAATCATACTCAGAAGCTCTAAATAAAAATCTGCAAAAGCATCAGAGACCTCCAAAGCAGACACTCAAAAAACCTGCACCTCCCGTCACAAACCAAACACAAAATCAGTGTGCCGCACAATCACAGCCCTTAACGTGAAATAACATACCCAACACACTAGTAATAGGCGACTCTATAGTCAGGCACACTGACGTCCCACTCACTAGGCTGGACAAGGAGAAGGTTACTGTTAGCTGCCTGTCGGGAGCCAGAATCCGCCATATAACACAAGCACTCTGGTCACTCCAGAACTAGTACAAATATGACTCTGTCATTGTTCATGCTGGTGTGAATGACCTGAGACGTACCTCCCTGGACTACATGAAAAGAGACATGGAAGAGCTCTCTGATCATGTAGCCCAGGAGGGTATGACCCTGACCCTAAGTAGCATCCTGCCCTCACCAAGAATGATACCACAGTATAAAGAAAAAATGATCAATTTCAACAACTGGCTAAGCTTCGGGTGTCATTCAAAGGGGATCCAGTGTCTGCCAGCCTGGGACGACATGCTCGACAAGCCTCGTTGCTTCGCAAGAGACAGTTGCACCTGTCACCCCTAGGCTTTCGATTACTGGCCAAGGCTCTTGCTGCCCCTATAGTGTCTTTTTTAGACAAGGCTCAAAAGTCAAACCCACCTCCGTAAACCACACAAATAAAGAAATGAGGATTATGCTACACAACGCCAGGAGTTTAAATCTCAAAATGCACGTGCTCGAAGCACTCCTCAGTATGGACAATGTCAACATCTGTGCAGTAACTGAAACCTGGTTCAAGGGTCCAAAGAGCATCCCAGCACTACAAGGATACAATTCATACCACACATTTCGGCCACAGAACATGGAACAAAACACAAAAGGAGGGGCTGTATCCATATTCATCAAGGATACCTACACCTCCAGGTTAGTGGCGCAGCACGATAACTGTAAGATCATCCATGTGCAACTAACATCGGGCAAATCTGCAATGCAAATTGTGGCCTGCTACAGATCACCCTCCATGACCCAGGACCACCACTCCACCTTTCTGGAGACGCTGGCAAACATGAAGGTCCTACCAAACACCCTGATATTGGGAGATTTCAATTACCCTGCCGTTAACTGGGAAAACTACTAAAGTACAAACTCCCAGGTCCAGCGCTTCCTGGAATTTATCAACTCAAATGCCCTTGATCAGCTGGTACACTCCCCTACCAGAGGTGAAAACATATGGACCTGGTCATCACCAACATGGGCGACAGGTGTTCTGCACCAGAGGTCAACCCGTCACTGGTTAGATCAGACCACAAACTAATCACTCTGGATGTTCACAACACACCACCACCCCCAACCAAGGAAACCATAGTGAAAAACTTTTCTATAGCAAACTTCACCTTATTTAAGACAGAGGTGGTATGTTTCACAGCCCCCACGCTAAAGGATAACAGTGTCCAAGATGCAGGAACCTTTACAAATGCACTCTGAGCACCTACAAGGATGCATGGATCGTACCACCCCTAGCAAAACCAAGACTCACTCCCCTAAGAGAAGGAAACCAGTCTGTTGGACCCCTGCCATAAACAGGCTATACAATAGAAGGAGGAAACTAGTTCAGAAAAAAAAGCAAATCTCCAGAAGGAAACACATTACTGATCAGTATCAGTAAGAAACTAAGGTCCCTCATAAAATCATCCAAGGCTAACTTTGAAAGACAAATAGCCAAGGACTTGAAAGATGACCAGAAAGCCTTCTTTAGCTATGTCAAGAATCTAAGTGGCAACTCGCAGATATGCTCTCAGCTAGTGCAAAATAGCACAAAATATACTGAACCTACTGATATTGCCAACATCCTGGCAGATGGATTCAGTACAATACCAGAAAAGTGTAGTGTCCTGGAAGTCACAAAGGCACAGGTGAAAACAGCCCTTTCAAAAGCCAAAAGTACAGTGTCAATGGGGCCAGACAGTGTCCCAAGTCTTGCACGAACTACAGAATAAAACTAACCCCCCACCTAAACACACTTTAACCTCAGCCTCTCCACAGGCTACGTGCAGATAGAATGGCGCACAGCAACAGTTATTCCACTCCACAAAGGAGGGGCCACAACTGACCCTGGTAACTATCGCCCCCATAAGCCTGACTAACCTGGTCTGCAAGGCTATGGAGCGCATCATCATGGAACTCATTAACAAAGATATTGGGAACCTCCAAACACTTGACCCGACCCAGTTCGGCTTTGTTAAGGGCAAATCATGCCTTCTAAACCTGGTTGACTTCTTCGAGACGGTCACCAAGGCCATAGATGAGGGGAAGGTGGTTCACACAGCCTACCTTGACCTTGCCAAGGCTTTTGACACCATTCCCCACTCAGGAATTATAGAAAAACTCACCAGCCTGAACATAAACCCCTACATCACGAGATGGGTTGCCAACTGGCCTACAGACAGAACTCACATGGTAAGAATAGCGGGTTCCAGGTCAGACTCTAAACCAGTCACAAGTGGTGTCCCACAAGGCTCGGTTCTGGGACCCCTACTGTTCGCCATATACTTCTCAGACGTACAGGCAAACACAGGAGGACTATGGCTAACCAAGTTCGCCGATGACTGCAAACTGGGAGCCATAACTGACCTCCGGCTGTCACGGACATTCTCCAAAAAGACCTTACTGAGATGGACACCCGGTGTCAAAGTCATGGTCTCAAGCTAAATGCCAAAAAATGCATAGTCATCCCATTTGGGGTGGGGGGGCGACAGAGATGTGTATTAAGAACTGTGGTAACCCTGCTGTAGGAGTTGCTCAGACCTGTATACATCCTTATGTCTTACAGACCCTATGGCACATGTACGTTTGCCCACATTCTCAAATGAAGAAAATGAGATATTGTTCACATACATGATCCAGCATTATGCTGTGCTGTTTGGCAGGTATGCACATGATCTGCAAGGAGCGGTCTGCCCTGTGGAACGACATACTCCACAGGGTCAATGATGTTGGACATCACAATTGCACATATGAGCAGGTCCAGCATCACTGCAGTGACCTGCTTCGCCATGTCCGGCGCCATGCTGCTTAAGTCCAGCGGGATCACCTTGCCACGGGGGGGGGCATGCCATCCATCCCCCCCTTGACACGTGTGGAGGAGCTTCTGGCCAGCCTCGTGGCACCTGCCCGTCCCAACAGTCTACAACTGCTGTACATTGTGGAGGTGGGTGTCACCCACACAACAGGCGTGGAGCATGCAGGTAAGGACACAAAGCACATCAGTAGACCACCGTTGTGTAAACATCCCCAATGGTACAGGTAGAACATGCATATCCGACATGTCAAAGATATATTGTGTTGCTGCAGTGTAGTGATAAGCAGATGTCCAGATTTGGTAGTATTGTGGGAATGCACCGTTGATGTATGGTAATACTGCACCCAGCATGTAGCACTGCCACAGGTGTGGCCACTTACCTTTCTTCTCTCACCCTCTTATGTAGGTCTCTCCGGGATAACAATAAGGCAGCAGCCTGTAGCTGGTGAGTATGTTTTATGTAGATGCTTGCCAATACAACAAGTATGTAATGGTGATGGTATATGCCATGCACACATCTAACACACCTACTCTGAATGCATGCTGTACATGTGCATGTATTGTTGCTGTGAAGTGCAAGGTCTCACAGGGGAGGGCATGACGGGGGTACTGGAAGGGTATGTCAGACAGCTGCATGCTAACATCCTGTCATTCCGGAATGTGTACATAGGGAGTAACTTACTGGTGGTAGACATGGCCTACTGTACTGACATGTTCTGAACAACAACCATATACAGTGTAACAGCAGTGTATATACCTGAAGGGCAATGGCAACTGCTGCAGAGTTGCACTACAGCATAAGGCATTACAATACTCCACATCATCATTTGGGTCTACGCAGCAACATGTGGTGTTCCATGTATGGGACACTGCAAAGTGACACACTTGTAGGGCTTACTTGTCATGCATCTGCATAAGAGCAGAAGGAGGGGGTGGGGTCACAGCATGACACACCAGTGCACTGCAGCTGGGAAACTAAGGATGGTAGGAATGTCTCTCTCTCTCTACATAGTTAGGGTCAGGAGCTGTGACAGCCGTAACCCTACACACACAGCAATAGTAATACCAGTGTGTAAACACCATGGGATGTGCATATCAGCATCAGCAGACCTTGCAATCATGCAGAATAGGGGGACATGTGTAGGGCAGACTGAACATACAGCAACAGAAGAGCAGAGCCAAGCCACCACGACATTTTACAGCAATACTGTGTACATGGGTGCAGTTGTATCCAGGGGAAGAGGCATCACCTAGTGACACAGCACAAGCATCACACACATGTATACTATTGCTAGCATGGATTGCCTATAGCTGAACTGCATGCTGTTCGGTACCATATGTTCTGCATGTTGGCGGATGGGTAATAGGGTGACTGTGTGTACGATCAATGTGCAACCTCATCTGTATGTGTGTGCGTTCCTCTTGGTGGTTATTTAGGTTGTATGCAGGGTCACTCTGTTGAACGTGAGGGAGGTAGATGCACATAGGATGCGTGTGTGCAAGTGTGTGTGTGTGTGTGTGTCCACATATGCATGTGCGATTGTGGTGTGTTCAGACGGCTGTAACCCCCTTTATGACCGTTACATGGACTGCCACATTACACACCAGGAATACCTCATGTGTGTAGTCACAGGACAGCAAATAGTATAATATGGTCTGTAGCATGGCACAGGCATCCTGAGGGAAGGTAGACTCCAGGTACACACTTAATACTGCAGTCAGCAGAGAGGTCACCACAACCCATGTATGCAGCTCTACAGATACACTGTGGAAGTACTAGTCAACACCAGGGAGTGTATCCAAATATTACAGTTGTCACATGACAGCAGCATATCAGGCATGTACTGAGCTTTACATACTCATGACAGAGCAGTGGGAGATATTATGGATACAACATAGTACCCCACACATATATGGGCCATGCACATCATTTCCGGCCATACAGAGGGTGCATATCGAATTACAGCAGTGAGGCCATATAAATCCACCACACACAGGTCAGGCAGGTAAAGTAGCAACAGGGCTTGTGTTGCGTCCGCTTGTGTGGCCATTCATAGGACTGTGATGTTAATGAGTGGTATCAATGTGTGCATGTTAGCAAGTGTGACGCAGGGTGAGGTAACACATGGATATACAAGTGGGACTGACTGTAAAGCCATTGTTAGGTAGGTATAAACGTGTGTGTGTGTTCGCGCACACACAGTTAGGCAATGATGTACAGGTTTTAAAAGTGTGTTTATTGTTCTCCCCTGCAGGTGGCGAGGTGGGTCACGTTCCCTCCTGCAGCCGATCTGATGTAGGTGTCCATGCAGACACCGATGATGATGATGACACTAATGGTGAGGCACAGTTTGGACTGTCAGGGGACAAAACTGTGCATACATTTGACATCCCCCTTTTAACCACCATGTCCCCACACACAGTTTCAGTGCCTATACACACCCCATCACCAGTGACCATAGTGTTGGGACAGCTGTCGTTTAGTGCAAGTGCACAGGAAAAAGTGTGGTGACCCATGCCTGCTATGTCTAGTCACAGCAGGCATAGCCGGTTGTCCAGCAGGGCACCACATAGGCAGATGTCCCAGGGTGCTC
>NC_056742.1:153820145-153832645 GCF_019279795.1 Protopterus annectens
TGGCCACATACTATCCACTAGTTACATGCATCTGAACAGCATCCCACTGCGTTACCTGAAATACATGACTGTTATGGTGGCCAGTCAGCAGTACATCTGGCAAGTATCTGGACATGACATCTCACTGGATAAGTACAGTAAGCTGCTAGGCATGTAACAAAGCACAATGTAGGCTACAGGCAGACTGATTCAACACTGGGCTACATCTCCTATGTGAGAATACATGTGTACATGTATAGATAGGCTCTAGAGGCATGTCGCATCACAGAGTAACACACACCTGTGTGAAAGTGTATAACCACAACCAATGTGAACACAGCCACAGCCACATATGGTAAGCTAGGGTACTATTACAGTATATGGACTATCTGATGTACACCATCCTTATATGAGCCACTCACACAACCACCCTACATATACTGGGCCGCTACAGAGTGCGGTCCAATGGTTGTCTGTGGTTTGGGACATGTGTGCATTCGCACCTACAAACATATAAGCTGATAGGGTGACATACAGTGGAGCAGCATGTAACATCAGATAGAACAGGACCAAGAACAATGATATCTACCACAGTCTGTGCATAGGCCAAGGTACATATGCACTATACACATACTGACGACAATTACCAGACTTACACATACCTCAGTACTGTACACACAACCACAGAATAGCCAGACTATGTCCTGAAATTTAACCCCTACTATACATAACATGTGTAGCAGTCTAATATCTCACTGGCTTGTTATCAGCTATGCCGTCAATGAATGTGGTGTACAGAACATATGCACCCCCTACTGCATGTCATACGTACAAAATGTTAACAGGGTTGTGGCTGGAGCCACAAACACAGGGCCAATATTGACATGTCACTGTGATGACCTTATACATTTCCTGTCGTAACAGGGTGCGATGCAACATATGTCCTATGAGGGATATGACTTCAGTACCTCTCCCGGCTATCACCATCTACTGACTGCAATCCTCGCACTACCTTCTGCAGTTGAGAGATGGGTACTCTGTGGGTAACACTAGGAACACAAGGAACCACACACTGCCCAGTCTGCAGATGACTCTACAGATGGGGAATCTTCATGAACATAGCACCGATATGATGAGTATTAAAACATGCAGGACAGCCATATCCACACACACCCTGTTAAACCAATATTACCCCAACTGCAGTATAGCAGCACTTGCAGTCTGTAGTCTGGACAGGCACATCACACTCCTGTGTGTTGGCCTGTTTCCACAGTGTATGTTGTCAGAGGTAAGTCCCCAATCCATCTGTGATGCTGTTTGCCAAACAACAGATCTAGTTCCTGCTCACAGTGAATGAAAAGGTCAAATACCAACATGATGTTCTGGATATTGGAGTGTGTTTCCATACAATTAGCTATGGGAATGTTACCACAGCTGTTCCACATGCAATTAGCTAGAGGAGGGCTATAATCTATGCAGAGGCCATCAGCTGATCATGAGCATCACTGACGATTCACAAGCTACTGCCTAAGAAAAGCAGGTGCAAGTCTCCACATCCACTAGAGAGGGAGTGATAGAGGCAGACAGAGGCAAAGATACATCAGGGTGGGTTGGGAGAGTAAAAGGTAAACATGTGTGTGGGTTGGGAGAGTAAAAGGTAAACGTGTGTATCACACACCTACCAGTCCAGGGTATTGAAACAGTGATGGACTATGTACGGATATCACATATGTTATCACCGCATGGTGGATATTGTGAATTATGCTAGGGGCACCATGTAAGAATGTTTAAAAACACATTGGGTCTAGATGTTACACACTCACAACCACATCCACACAGGACACATACAACAATCAACAACACATTATGACGCACACACACCTGTCACATCTGGGATTAGATCCCCTACCTAACTAGTTATTACACTACAGCACTATGCCATTATAGAACACGCCACAGAGATTAGTGGAGTATTCTTTCCCCACAGGTTTATTTCACAGCGAGTGACATCAGCAGGACTGCCAAAGTAGAGCAAATGAATTGCAGTGAGTGTGACTAGCCAAACATGCATTGCTCTCTACACTGGCATATGTAGAGACACAAAAGCATCCACAACTCCCATGTGTAAGAATAGAACCCCTATCAGAGTTCTATATTACACTACAGCATCATGCTGTTATAGTACGCACCACAGAGACTGCTGGAGTACCCCTTCGCCAAAGGTGTACTTCACAGTGATGGACATCAGCGGGATTGCCAGAGTAAGGCATTTTAATTGTATTGAGTGTGACTGACCTAAATTGCCCTAATTAGTCTGTATGCATTAACCGCTGCTCTGGCCAGAACAAAAATAACCTGCCTTTGCAGGGCATGAACCC
This sequence comes from Protopterus annectens, assembly GCF_019279795.1. Lineage (NCBI taxonomy): Eukaryota > Metazoa > Chordata > Ceratodontiformes > Protopteridae > Protopterus > Protopterus annectens. The sequence continues at coordinate 153,822,503 of NC_056742.1, forward strand.
AGGACCCTGTACACTATAGTCACAGTAACTAACCACTAAGCCATCACAACATTACATGGGAATGCGATTTCACAAAATTTAATCCCGCCATAGGTTAATCACACTGAACATGTGAAAGGAATGTATATACGGTAGTCCGCAAAAAGACCTTTCCAAGGCCAACATCATGCTACTCGAGGCAGAAGTGAATGTTTTTGACACCCATGGAGACAGGAGCTGACAGTTCAACTGATGGATCCTGGACTAAGGCACTGTATGAGCACAGCCACTTGTGCATGATTCCTGACATCTCACAGAGAACCACAACGCTCACCTCCCAAATAATCAAGCCAGTCTGGTGGTTTCCTGCCATTTACAGAGTATAAAACAAGCGGTAGACACTGTTGAGGACAAAAGGGTAATCCAAGGATGCCAACAACTCCCTTACCAGCCCCAGTAAGACATAGAGATCCCTAATGGAATCCTCCGAAACAGGTTATGTAGCTATAAATTGACACAGATTCCACAGACAACCGAATTCAAACTAGCAATGCTCAGAAGTGCTCTTAGCTGCAACAGAATGGCATTACATAGACTGCTCCCACGGAATGTGCCAATATCGTAGCAAATTGATTGAGTGGCACATTCACCCCCTCTCACCCCCAAAAGTGCCCATGTCAATACGAAAAGGGTTCCATTGTCCAGTAATCATGGCCACACAGGCAGGAAACGCACTACCCACAGCTAAGAATACAGCATCCATGGGACCAGATGACATCTTGGGCTGTGTACTACATGAACTACAAAACGGAATGGCAACTCACCTAACTGTCATGTGTAATCATAGCCTCGCATCAGGCCTGGTGCTCCCTGAGTTAGCTGCTGAATTACTTAACCTGTGTAGGCATTGCTTAGCTCTGCACAAACATGCTTACAACTGCTTTAAAGTGCCTTAAAAGCCTCGCATCAGGCCTGGTGCTCCCTGAGTTAGCTGCTGAATTACTTAACCTGTGTAGGCATTGCTTAGCTCTGCACAAACATGCTTACAACTGCTTTAAAGTGCCTTAATTTCTGTGTATCCAGTGGGCCATGTTCTGCCCAGCAACAAAAAAAGACAGCTCTAGCAAGGCTCAACCCAAGGACCCTGCCCACCATAGACAAAGTGATTTCCCACTAAGCCATGACAGATACAAAGAGATTTAATGCTTTCAGAAACATATCAACCAGTCAAGTCATGCAACAGTACAGAGAATGTATACCAACAACTAGATGTATGTGTGTGTACCTATATTAATATTTAAACAGATACAATATGTAGATAGTAATATATATATATGTAGATAGTAATATATATATGTAGATAGTAATATATATATATATATATAAAAAATTATCATATTTATCAATATATATGCACATATATACATGTATGTGCCTAAATAGACACATATATGTGTCTACACCTATATGTCTACATATACACAAGCATGTTACATATGTGTACACAGATATATATCTATGTAGGTGTACACGGACATGGTTATACATACATTAGCAGATATATTAATCTATATAGGTATACATGGCCATACATCTGTCAATAGCAATGGCAGAACAACAAATACACATATCCACTTGCACCGTTAATGGGGTTGACAGGCCCCACACACTATACGTCTTGTACGAACAGGCATTTCCCCCCACAGCCAAACACGTGGCTGGCCTTGATGTCACATGTATGGGTATGGCTTTGCACCCCAGCCTCTTAGCTAATTTACATCTGTTATCCCTGTATGGTTGACATTGATATATAGCAGGGCCACCATAAAAGGAATAAGCAAAACCCCCACCACATTGCCCACAGGTATCGCACACTTCCCACCACTTCTACACAGGATCAGAGTTACAAGCACACACACACACACACACACACACACACACACACACACACACACACACACACACACACACGTCATGTTTGGGTGATAAACCCCTACCAAACTAGATTATTGCACTACAGCACTATGCAGTTATAGTATGCGCAACGGACATTAAGTACTTCTCCCCCAAAGGTGTATTGTATATTCATTGATATCAGCAGGATTACCAAAGAGGGCCATTTCATCTGTGCTGCGAGTGACTATCCTAAAATACATTGCTCCCTTAGACAGTGAGACACACATAAAACATCCACAACCGACATGTGTGGTATTGAACCCCTGACCAAGGCCTATATCACACTTTAGCATGGAGCAGTTATAGATCGCACCACAGGGAGTAATAAAGTTGTATTTCACAATGAATGACCATCAGCAGGATCGCCAAAGTAGGGCATTTGAAATGCACTGCGATTGAGTAGCCTATGATGCATTCCTCCATACACAGGCATTAGAACACACACAAAACATCCAGAAATGCCATGAGTGGAGAAGGAACCCTACCACAGTTCTATATCACACTACAGCAGTACACAGTTACAGGACATGCTACAGAGATTACTGGGTTATGATTTCTCCAGAGGTGTATTTCTAGGTGAGTGACATCAGCAGCCTTGCCAAAGCTGAGTATATGTATTGTATGGGGTGTGAGTGGGCTAAAAAGCATTTGCTCTACTCAGTCAGACACACGCACGCACACACGCACACAAGTACACAGTTGCCAGGTCTGGGGTTAGAACACCTACCTAACTACTTTATTACAGTACAGCAGTACCCAGTTACAGGATGCGCTACACAGATTAATGGGCTATGATTTCCCAGAGGTGTAATTCTAGGTGAGTGATATCAGCAGCCTTGCCAAAGTTGTGTATGTGAACTGTACGGAGTGTGAGTAGCCTACAAATCATTTCTCTCTACACTGTCAGAGACCGAGAGACATGCAATCAAACACACCCTCACACAGTTGCCATGTCTGGGGTTAGGACTACTACCCAACTAGTTTATCTGTACAGCAGTACACAGTTATGGGACGCGCCATGGGGATGACTGAGTTACAGCTCTCCCACAGGTGTATTTCACATAGGATGACCTCAGCAGGCTTGTCATGATACTGCTATGGGAGGGCAGTGTGCGCATGGGCCGTAACCCATTCATGTAGGGGTTGACTTGCCACATGCGGGCACACATGGGGTCATATGCCACAGGTACGTGTATACAGCTACTAGGTGACTACTTCCTTGTACAGTCATGTTGCACAGCTGGCACGTGCAACACACCGTCTCGCTGACAGATACTGGTGGCTATTATCTGCATTGAGGGACACCTGCACCTCATGTGTTTGGGGTCCTTTGGCTGTGTGGTACAGGCCCAGACGGCTCCTTGTCACAGTCACCCTCTTCAACACAACTATGTCTGTCTACCTTTGGCTTATTATAGTGTGTTGTCCTTACATACATGTCTGTATTCCAATCCACTGTATGTGCAAGGCAGGAGTGTGCATACTGACATGTGTCTGCAATAAGAACTGCAACTGCCAGATATGTCTGGTCCACTGGTGTTTGCCAACATGGCCTTCATGTGTTTAAGTGTGTGAGCATGCCCAGTATGGCCATCTATACTGCATGTGTGGATCAAGTCCAAGTAGTTTGTACTGCGGTGCTGAACTTTGTGTTGTACACAGACAGGTAGCGTGTTGTGTCTGCAGGGTATACATCAGTCATTTGGCATTTACTGTTGCTACATTTCTGCATAGCGAGGGAGGGGGCATCTGACTGTTCCTATATATCTACACAGGGGTAGGGGGGCACACCTGACTGTTACTATAAGTGTCCACAGGGGTAGGGGGGCACACCTTACACTTTTACACATTTGCTAGGACTATACTGGTATGCCGGGTACACCACTTCAGTCTGTAGTGTTACCTATCGTGCTGGCTAGAGGCATATCAGTGTACTACAGATCTTAGCTTTAACTACCTACATATTAGTTTCTGACTTCCTAGTCTTCAAACTTACATCCAACTGGCTGGCGTGCTGTAGTCTGTCTGTGTAGGACTGAGGTAGAGGTTACCCATGGGGCTCCTTCAGAGACCATAGTACAGCATTTGTTTGTGTTTGTCTACACCTATCCTGCTGGCGGTGACTGTTGTTGAGTATGTGCTCCCCTCAACTGGCATGTGTGGGTCACTTACCTTGTGAGTGTCCCAGTCTTGAGGGTGGTGCTGCAGGGCTGCCTATGTCAGATGCACATAGTACAATCCCTATACATGGGTGAGCACAGGTAGTGTCATGTTTGGCATCACTTTTACTGTATGTGTGAGTCGGAGAGAGGCATCATTCCCTGGGTCCCTATTGTGTCAGTGCATGTGCTATTCATTGCCTCTTTGCCAAGGCCAGGGCATACTGGGCATGCCTCCTTCTGCTTACTGAGATAGGCTCAGGTTGTTCCTCCTCAGAGTCATTATGCACCTGTGCAGGCCTTGACACTGGTGGGGGGCTGTGTGGCCCTGCCACATGCTGTTCCTGTTGCAGCTGTTTCCACAGGATCATATTGTGTAGCATGGCACATACAAAGGCAATTTAGGTACATGTAGTTGGTGAGTACTGAAAGGCTCCGCTGGATGTGTCCAAGCACCGGAACCGTGACTTGAGCATCCCAAACACACACTCTATTATGATTTGAGTTTGTGCATGTACCTCTTTATGGCGTTCTTGTTCGGGTGTGTGTGCATTTCTGATGGGTGTCATCAGTCATGGCTCCAGTGAGTATCCAGCATCCCCCACTAGGTGACCGTGTGGGATGTCCCCATTGGCAAATGTCTGATACAGCTGTGTTAGATGCCAGACGTGGGAATCATGGTAACTTCCAGGGCAGCCAGCACACACATTCATTATAATACCCTGGCCATCGCACATGACCTGGCAGTTAGAGGAGGGGAAGCCCTTGCAGTTGATGTAGACCCTACCCTGCTCACCTGGTGGTGCTTTAATGCGTATGTGCATCTATTGCAACCATCACCTCAAGGTATTCTGCTATTTGGTGGAAGAGACTCCTATTGCTGGCCAATGCCTCACGGGTGATGGGGAAATATACGTGCTCACTGACATGTGCTGACATGGCATCCAGGAACTGGTGGAGTACCCTGGATGCTGATGCCTGCGATATCCCCATCATATCCCCAGTTGGCCTTTGGAATGTACCTGTAGCTAGTATTCGTAGGCCTACACATACCTTGGTATCCACTGGGATGGGTTCCCCCTCCGTTAGTTCTGTGTGTGAGGCGTGGCCGGCACAGCTCAACAATTTGCTGTAGGAGGTCCCTGTCCCCCCTATAGCGCTCCACTATCTCCAGCTCATGTAGCCCTTGGTAGGTTACCCTGGGTCTGTACAGTCTTCTCAGTCTCCTCACTGTGGGTTGCTCAGCAGCATTTACATCCTCACCACCCTCCACCTCTTGCACATGCTGGTTTAGGATAGTGAAAGCAGCCCCTATCATTTTTTCTCTTGCTTTCATTTTGTAAAATTTCCCGTCTGTATACACCAGTGGTGCAGAGTTTTTGGGAAAAACAAGGGGGAAAGGTGTTTGCATAGTTTATAGTGGTGTGCTGGGCTAGGCTGCTCTGCTGCCTGTATAACTGGCTGATTCTGATGCATTACACCTGTCAGCTAAGCTAGTTCTCCTTGGATTACCTTCCTACTGCTGTTTTCCCTTCCCATTGCCTCCCTGTTTAAGCCTGTGTGCACGCATCTCAAACTGAGTGCTCATATGTGCACAGAGCTGCTACTTCCTAGTTTAATTTAGTTTTCTTGCTGTAAAACCCGGTGCGCGGCACACACACACGCTTACACTTTGTAAAGAGTGCTGGGCAAGTTTAGACACACCCCTAGCTTAGCTGTGTTAACCTAGGAACAATTTTGGGCCACAGGTCTCCAATCTGCTTACAATATGCCTGACACACCCCCATGATGTCACCTATAACCAGTGGTGGCTGGTGACTTCAAATCAAAGGGGGGCTGCAGGAGACAGCTGAATGGGTGGGGTCAATGGGAAGGGGTGTGACCAACTAGAAAGGGGAGGAGCTATGCTCAAAACCACAAAAACTAACTTTAATTAAATACGCTGCCCTGGGTGCCAAACCGTCATTATGAGAGTCCAAAGACAAAAATAAGTGTAGAAGAATAAAAATATTTCAATGCATTGGCTGCATGACAGCTTACTTAATACCTAGATGGAAACAAAAGGTTGTGAGGCATGAAAAAATAAATTACTTTTTAAATACATTACTGGAATGCCAGTCAAAATCAAGTACAAGAAAAACAAGCAGCACTCAACTCAAACCACTTCTCCTTGCACTGCAGTTCTAATTATAAATTATATTCAGCTTTATTAAAGTACCAAGTAACATGCTGAAAGTAGAAATCTCTGTGATGCCCCCACTTGTAAAAATGTTTCTTATCCAAAAAAAGACCTGCTGCCTGACAACTATCTACTTGTTTCATGGGGAAGACATGATCAAAGTAAAAAATGAAAAGCAAACAAGAAACAAGCTCAACATACATTGCTTAAAGGATTACTGTACAGGTTATGGACCACACATGATTGGCATTCTGTTTAGTTTATGAGTAAAGCCTGTAGAGATGACTGGAAGTCTCCAACAAGTGTAATGAGCTTTTTAAAATAATGTAATCCTGTCCTTCAATACCCAAGGCTTATACATTATCTAGTTAAGTATTCTCTGCATGGCAACAACAGAAAGGCTTTCAATGTTGGCAATTCTTTAACAGTATGCTTATTAAAGCTTACTTGCATCTTACGATCTCAGACAAGCTTATCTTATGGTCATTAAAGCATTGCTACTTAAACACAGAGCAACAGGCACTTTCTGACTAATAAGCATAAATCAACAGGACAAAAATATGACAGAAACCAGACCATTCTGCAAAATCAATGACAGATGAAAAGCCACTGTAGTACTTGTGTCTACCCTGGATGGGGGGACACTCTGCACATGTTACACTGCATAACTACTCCTTGCCTTGCTTGGACACATCCAGAGTCACTACATGAGGGAGTGTGGTGCAACAAGTATGTCACAATTTGAAATGTCTCTGGCTGACTGTGATGGCCCTGACACATTTGTCCTACCTCTCAACCTCAGAGCAAGAAATCTGGACAAAGCCATACATAGAAGTGGGACAAAGGCCCAAAAATAAGGACAAGTTTTAAAGATTGCTCTTATAAACTTAGAAAGATAATAGAATAGGTCTGGCATTAATATGAATTTTCTGAAGGGTATGAAATCTGAAACTCAAATGTCTGTCATTATTTTCTAACTTCAGTCTTTAATGATTTGTCACTAATTTGCCAAAAAAACACAATTTTATGAAAAATGGACCAAAAATGTGATGCAAAAATATAAAATAGTCACACGATACAGTTGGGAACCTGTCAAAGAAGGGACACTTTAATATTAGTACTGCTAACTTGAGCAGCTGACAAAATAAAAGAATCTACATGCATTTCAAGTAATCTATAACTTTGATTATTACAGTTATTTCTTAATTGTAAACCCTCCATGTTTTCTTCCAACATTGCTATTTTTAGGGATTATTAGGGGGAAGAGCAACATTTTGAGCCAAAATCAGGGACAGTTGAGAGGCTGACTATGCCTAATTCTATAAAGCAATTTATTTGCATGTAGCTCTCAATATGTTAATGCAATAAATCTGGACAATGCCAAATATATTGGGGGAACATATAAACAGTACTAAAAATTGCTCTTGTATAAACTGAGACAGTTGATAGAATAACAGGTCTTACTTTAGCATGCATTTTTCTGAAGGTTATGAAGTCTGAAACTCAGTGTATCATTATTTAGTGACTTAATTCCTAAATGATTTGCCAGAAAACTACGAACAAACCAAAAATAAGAAGCAGAAATGTATTCATTCTTTGAAAATCTGGACAGTTGGGAGATATGGTTCAGCTGAGCCTCTGAGTTTGCCGCCCTTCCCCCTCGCAAAATCGTCAAATGGAGACTCTGCAGCCATTCCAATGATCCATTACTTGGCTATTTCACTCCATCTACCATAAACACTAATGTGCATACTGCTTTACTTCTATGATGATTTGGACTTCATTTGAAAGTTTTATTCTGCATTTTACAGCACAAACACCAAGACATCTGCTAAACAAAGCAATGCAGTCTCACAATGAAAACAGACTTAGCATTAAAACTTCTCTCCCCTTGAAACTCACATTCATTGAAACAGCATTGAAACCCACATTCAAAGAAAATACATTTTGCCAGTGGCAGATAAAGATTAATTTTGGGCTGTTTTCAAATCATAGGCCCCTTGCATATGAAACACAGATGTGCTCTTTGATACACCTTCCTGATTGTACTAAATTATATTCCTTGTACAATACAGTACAGTTGTTAGAAGGCGTTTTAAATTTGTTTTGAACATTTTTCCAGTAAGCAATGAAACAAAACGCATGCACCCATAATGACAAAACTGCCCAGTTCAGAACATTTCCATCATAAAAGTCTACTCAGACTTCTACAGTCCACCATTATCAGTAAATATGCACAATTCTACAGTCCACCATTATCAGTAAATATGCACAATTCTACAGTCCACCATTATCAGTAAATATGCACAATTCTACAGTCCATTATCAGTAAATATGCACAATCTCTGAAGTAAAATCATCTAAATAATTCCACATTAAAGAAATTTGTAACTGATGAAGAGGTTGCTGTAAGCAAACACCTTTATATTTCCATCGAAAAATAGTGTCTGTTGCCCCTGAGGAATAAATTGCCTATATTACATTAAAAAAATGATAAGCTAGTAATATTGCAAGAGGAAATGGATGGCAAACTGATAACAGGTGCATAGTTAGTATCTTCACCAAGGAGGACATTCGCAGTACAGCAGCATCCACCCCTTGTGGGAGTAGAACCCACAGCCTTCTGCATCAACAGCAAGCACACAACCTGTTGTGTTATTAACAATGCAAGCTGACTCAGCATAAGCAGCACTAAACTTCTCTTCCCCTGCAGCTCTCAGCTCCTTGTAAAATCTACTCAATACTCAACTGCATCTCAACTTCGCAGCACAAGAAATCTGGAAAAAGCCAATATTTATTGGGGGGGGGGGGGTCAAAAGCCCAAAAACCAGGGACACATTAAACATTGCTTGTATAATCTTGGAAACTTGCTAGAATAAAATGATGTGTTACTGCCAAGGTCCCTGTTCAAAACAGTCAGAGCAACATACCACTATGCCAAATCAGCTGCTTTGTCAAAGAGAAATGCTGTGTTACCACCATACATTTTACTGACAAGGTCCCTGTGCAAAACAGTCAGAGCAACATACCACTACGCCAAATCAGCTGCTTTGTGAAAGAGAGGAAGACTGAAACTTAAATGACTATCATTTAGTGAATTCAGTTCTCACCATAGCTGTCAACCTCTTAGTACAAAACACCTGGACAAACACAGTAATGAGGGAATACAGCCCTCAAACATATTCAGTGAATTCAGTTCTTGCCATAGCCATCAACCTTAGCACAAAAAACCTGGACAAAGTCAATAATGGGGGAATACAGTCCCAAAAATAGGGACAAATTTCAAATATTCATCTTATAAACTTAGAAAATTGCCAGAATAAAAATGCTGTGTTACTATGTATTTTCTGAAGAATATGAAGTCTGAAATTGAAATGCCTGTCAATTTTGCTTCTGATGGAACAAAAACAATTTTCAGCAGAGGCCCAGGGAGAAATACTGCAGACACACGTCTTTGTAAAATGGCAGGACACCAGAGCAAATCCACACAAACACAGGGTGGAGATACAGACTCCACACAGAAGGCACCCCATCCAAGAATCAAACCAGAAAACCTATAGCTGTGAGGCAACAATGCTACCACTGCACCATCAAATATGTAAAGAATTAAACATTCAGAAACCTGAAGTCTGAAATTCAAATGCCTGTCACTTTTATTTAACATTTGTTAACCAGGACAGTCTGATATGGAACAAAAAAACAATTTTCAGCAGAGACCCAGGAAGAAATAATGCAGACATGTCTTTGTAACATGGGAGGACACATAAGCAAACCCACAAAAACACAAGGAGAAGATGCAGACCCCACACAGAAGGCACCCCAGCCAAGAATCAAATCTGAGAACCTATAGCTGTGAAGCAACAATGCTAC